>NW_023269945.1:34165-34488 GCF_011800145.1 Mirounga leonina
TTCTCTTCTCTTTTTGATAAGTCTGGCCAGGGGTTTATCAATCTTGTAAATTCTTTCAAAGAACCAGCTCCTAGTTTCGTTGATCTGTTCTACTGTTCTTTTAGTTTCTATTTCATTGATTTCTGCTCTGATCTTTATTATTTCTCTTCTCCTGCTGGGTTTAGGCTTTATTTGCTGTTCTTTCTCCAGTTCCTTTAGGTGTAGGGTTAGGTTGTGTACTTGACACCTTTCTTGTTTCTTGAGAAAGGCTTGTATTGCTATATACTTTCCTCTTAAGACTGCCTTTGCTGCATCCCAAAGATTTTGAATAGTTGTGTTTTCAT
>NW_023269945.1:34588-35336 GCF_011800145.1 Mirounga leonina
ATGCTCTTTAGCCTCCATGTATTTGAGTTCTTTCCGACTATCCTCTTGTGATTGAGTTCTAGTTTCAAAGCATTGTGGTCTGAAAATAGGCAGGGAATGATCCCAATCTTTTGGTACCAGTTGAGACCTGATTTATGACCTAGGATGTGATCTATTCTGGAGAATGTTCCATGGGCACTAGAGAAGAATGTGTATTCCGTTGCTTTGGGGTGGAATGTTCTGAATATGTCTGTGAAGTCCATTTGATCCAGTGTGTCATTTAAAGTCTTTATTTCCTTGTTGATCTTTTCCTTAGATGATCTGTCCATTTCAGTGAGGGGGATGTTAAAGTCCCCCACTATTATTGTATTGTGGTCGATGTGTTTCTTTGCTTTTGTTATTAATTGCCTTATATAACTGGCTGCTCCCATGTTAGGGGCATAGATATTTACAATTGTTAAATCTTCTTGTTGGATAGATCCTTTAAGTAAGATATAGTGTCCTTCCTCATCTCTTATTACAATCTTTGGTTTAAAATCTAATTTGTCTGATATAAGGATTGCCAGCCCAGCTTTCTTTTGGTGTCCATTAGCATGGTAAATGGTTTTCCACCCACTCACTTTCAATCTGGGGGTGTCTTTGGTTTTAAAATGAGTCTCTTGCAGACAGCATATCGATGGGTCTTGTTTTTTAATCCAGTCTGTTAGCCTGTGTCTTTTGATTGTGGCATTTAGCCCATTTACATTCAGGGTAACTATTGAAAGATAGG
>NW_023269945.1:40336-42161 GCF_011800145.1 Mirounga leonina
TTGATCAAGAAAGGATGCTGTACTTTGTCAAAGGCTTTTTCTGCATCAATTGAGAGGATCATATGATTCTTGTTCTTTCTTTTGTTAATGTATTGTATCACATTGATTGATTTGCGAATGTTGAACCAACCTTGCAGCCCAGGGATAAATCCCACTTGGTCATGGTGAATAATCCTTTTAATGTACTGTTGGATCCTATTGGCTAGTATTTTGGTGAGAATTTTTGCTTCCACGTTCATCAAGGATATTGGTCTGTAATTCTCCTTTTTGATGGGGTCTTTGTCTGGTTTGGGATCAAGGTAATGGTGGCCTCATAAAATGAGTTTGGAAGTTTTCCTTCCGTTTCTATTTTTTGGAACAGTTTCAGAAGAATAGGTATTAATTCTTCTTGAAATGTTTGGTAGAATTCCCCTAGGAAGCCATCTGGCCCTGGGCTTTTGTATTTTGGGAGATTTTTGATGACTGCTTCAATTTCCTTAGTGGTTATAGGTCTGTGCAGGTTTTCTATTTCATCCTGGTTCAGTTTGGGTAGTTGATACATCTCTAGGAATGCATCCATCTCTTCCAGGTATCTAATTTGCTGGCATAGAGTTGCTCATAATATGTTCTTATAATTGTATTTCTTTGGTGTTGGTTGTGATCTCTCCTCCTTCATTCTTGATTTTGTTGATTTGGGTCATTTCTCTTCTCTTTTTGATAAGTCTGGCCAGGGGTTTATCAATCTTGTAAATTCTTTCAAAGAACCAGCTCCTAGTTTCGTTGATCTGTTCTACTGTTCTTTTAGTTTCTATTTCATTGATTTCTGCTCTGATCTTTATTATTTCTCTTCTCCTGCTGGGTTTAGGCTTTATTTGCTGTTCTTTCTCCAGTTCCTTTAGGTGTAGGGTTAGGTTGTGTACTTGACACCTTTCTTGTTTCTTGAGAAAGGCTTGTATTGCTATATACTTTCCTCTTAAGACTGCCTTTGCTGCATCCCAAAGATTTTGAATAGTTGTGTTTTCATTTTCATTGGTTTCCATGTATTTTTTTAATTCTTCTTTAATTTCCTGGTTGACCCATTCATTCTTTAGTAGGATGCTCTTTAGCCTCCATGTATTTGAGTTCTTTCCGACTATCCTCTTGTGATTGAGTTCTAGTTTCAAAGCATTGTGGTCTGAAAATAGGCAGGGAATGATCCCAATCTTTTGGTACCAGTTGAGACCTGATTTATGACCTAGGATGTGATCTATTCTGGAGAATGTTCCATGGGCACTAGAGAAGAATGTGTATTCCGTTGCTTTGGGGTGGAATGTTCTGAATATGTCTGTGAAGTCCATTTGATCCAGTGTGTCATTTAAAGTCTTTATTTCCTTGTTGATCTTTTCCTTAGATGATCTGTCCATTTCAGTGAGGGGGATGTTAAAGTCCCCCACTATTATTGTATTGTGGTCGATGTGTTTCTTTGCTTTTGTTATTAATTGCCTTATATAACTGGCTGCTCCCATGTTAGGGGCATAGATATTTACAATTGTTAAATCTTCTTGTTGGATAGATCCTTTAAGTAAGATATAGTGTCCTTCCTCATCTCTTATTACAATCTTTGGTTTAAAATCTAATTTGTCTGATATAAGGATTGCCAGCCCAGCTTTCTTTTGGTGTCCATTAGCATGGTAAATGGTTTTCCACCCACTCACTTTCAATCTGGGGGTGTCTTTGGTTTTAAAATGAGTCTCTTGCAGACAGCATATCGATGGGTCTTGTTTTTTAATCCAGTCTGTTAGCCTGTGTCTTTTGATTGTGGCATTTAGCCCATTTACATTCAGGGTAACTATTGAAAGATAGGAAT
>NW_023269945.1:42261-111189 GCF_011800145.1 Mirounga leonina
TGCTTTAGGCTCTCTCTTTGCTTAGAGGACCCCTTTCAAGATTTCTTGTAGGGCTGGTTTTGTGTTTGCAAATTCCTTTAGTTTTTGTTTGTCCTGGAAGCTTTTTTATCTCTCCTTCAATTTTCAATGACAGCCTAGCTGGATATAGTATTCTTGGCTGCATATTTTTCTCATTTAGTGCTCTGAATATATCCTGCCAGTCCTTTCTGGCCTGCCAGGTCTCTGTGGATAGGTCTGTTGCCAATCTAATGTTTCTACCCTTGTAGGTTACATATCTCTTCTCCCGAGCTGCTTTCAGGATTTTCTCTTTGTCTATGAGACTCGTAAGTTTTACTATTAGATGTCGGGGAGTTGACCTATTTTTATTGATTTTGAGAGGGGTTCTCTGTGCTTCCTGGATTTTGATGCCTGTTTCTTTCCCCAAATTAGGGAAGTTCTCTGCTATAATTTGCTCCATTATACCTTCTGCCCCTCTCTCTCTTTCTTCTTCTTCTGGGATCCCAATTATTATAACGTTGTTTCGTCTTATGGTATCGCTTATCTCTCGAATTCTGCCCTCGTGATCCAGTAGTTGTTTATCTCTCTTTTTCTCAGCTTCTTTATTTTCCATCATTTCATCTTCTATATTACTGATTCTCTCTTCTTCCTCATTTATTCTAGCACTTAGCGCCCCCATTTTTTATTGCACCTCATTAATAGCCTTTTTGATTTCTACTTGGTTGGATTTTAGCTCTTTTACTTCTCCAGAAAGGGTTTCTCTAATAACTTCCATATTTTTTCAAGCCCAGCTAGTATCTTTAAAGTGATAATTCTGAACTCTAGATCTGACATCGTACTAATGTCCGTATTGAGTAGGTCCCTGGCAGTCGGTACTACCTCTTGTTCTTTTTGTTGAGGTGATTTTTTCCATCTCGTCATTTTGTGCAGAGGAGAACAGATTAATGAGAGAACAAAATTCTAGCAGAGTAACCACGTCCCCAGAAAATATACTTGAAACAAATCAGAAAAGACCTGAAGTGGTGGGATAAGATAGGGAAAGAGAGAAAAAAGAAAAAGAAAAAAAAAAGAAAAAGATAAAATAAAGATAAAAACAAAAACAAACAAAACAAAACAACAACAACAAAAGAAAAACCAGAATGTGATCAAATATGATCAGGCTGGTATATAGATCAGTGCCACACACTAGATTTGGGGTGTATTTTGGTCTTTTAGAAGAAAGTGCCTCCCAAAATTTTAAAGAAAGAAAAACTTATATATGTACAAAAGTAAGGGTTGATATGATGAAGGGATGGAATATGACTGTAAAAATGGAAATTATAAAAAATTTTATAAAAGGAATTGATAAGAAGTTGTTTGAAAAAAGAAAGAAGAGGATTTAGAAAAAGAAAAAAGAAAAAGAAAAAAAAAGGGAGAGGATGTGATCAGGCAGGGGAATAGAAAACACCATATACTAGAGATTTAGGATATATTTGAATCTGTTAGAAGAAACTATCTCAAAATTTTAAAGAGAGAACAACTTGTATATATAAGCCAAAAATATGGGTAACTATTATGAAGGGATAGAATATGACTCTAAAAATGAAAAATAAATTTTTTTTTTTAAAAAGGGATTGATAAGATGTTGGTTGAAAAAGGGAAAAAGAAAAATTAAAAAAGAAATAAAAAGACAAAAAAGACAGTTAAAAAAAATTAACTTTAAAAGACTAAAGAATCATGGTAAAAAAAGCCGTGCATTCTATGTGCAGTAGTCCCCTAGCGCTGGAGTTCTGCCATTCTCATTGATCGGTAAACTTGGTCTTGGCTGGCTGTTCTCGCTGATCTTCTGGGGAGGGGCCTGTTGCCGTGGTTTCCAAATGTCTCTGCCAGAGGCGGAATTGTCCCGCCCTTGCCCCCTCCTGGCTAAGTAATCTGCTTGGGTTTGCTCTCCGGGGCTTTTGTTCCCTGCGAGCTTTCAGTACAGTTTTGGAGGCAGAGAGTGAAAATGGTGGCCTCCCAATCTCCGCCCCAGAGGAGCCGAAAACTCGGGGCCCCGCTCCTCAGTGAGCCCTCAGAGAAAAGCCGTCAGTCACTCCCGTCTCCCCAGTCTCCGGCCGCACTCCGTGCTCGCCCGGCCTGTGACCACGCGTTTCTGTCTCTGGCACCCGACCCCAGGTGGAGTCTTCAAACCCAGCAGATCCCTGCAGTGCACTCCCGCGTGGCTCCTCCCGGGGAAGGAAGGTGAGTCTCCCCGGATCTGCCACTTGTTGGGTCCTGCTGGAGGAGCAGGGGCCTGACTGGGCCGCGGATCACGGTTTATGGCAACACCGAGCTGAGAGCCCCCGCCTGGGCTCCGCCTCTGCAGCCAGCTTCCCCGCTCCGTTACCTGGGAGCTCTGCCACACTCAGGCACCCCCGGTCTTTCTGTGACCCCGAGGGTCCTGAGACCACACTGTCCCGGAGGGTTCCACCCCCCACTTAGCCACCAGAGTGATGTCCCTCAGCGGAGCAGACTTTTAAAAGTTCCGATTTTGTGCTCCGCGGTTCTATCACTTGCCAGAAGTGGCCGACGGAGGCCCCTCCCCCGCCGTCTATCCTCCCGAATATCGCCACGGATTCACTTCTCCACACGTCCTACCTTCCAGAAAGTGGTCGCTTTTCTGATGAGAGAGTTGTTGGTCTTCTTTTCTTCGATCTCCTGTTGAGTTTGTAGGTGTTCAGAATGGTTTGATCCCTATCCAGCTGAATTCCTGAGAGGAGATGAAATCCAGGTCCCCTACTCCTCCACCATCTTGCTCCGCCCGAAAAAAGACATTCTCTTTAATAAATGGTGCTGGGAAATTGGACAGCCACATGCAGAAGAATGAAACTTGACCATTCTCTAGCACCATACACAAAGATAAATTCAAAATGGTTGAAAGACCTCAATGTGAGACAGGAATCCATCAAAATCCTAAAGGAGAACATAGGCAAGTAACCTCTTTGACATCAGCCACGGCAACTTCTTTCAAGATACATCTCCAAAAGCTAGTGAAACAAAAGCAAAATGAACTTTTGGGACTTAATCAAGATAAAAAGCTTCTGCACAGCAAAGAAAACAGTCAACAAAACAATAAGGCAACCACAGAATGGGAGAAGATATTTGCAAATGACACTACAGATAAAGGGCTGCTATCCAAGATCTATAAAGAACTTCTCAAAGTCAACACCCCAAAAAACACATAAGCCAGTCAAAAAATGGACAGAAGACATGAAAAGACCCTTCTCTGAGGAAGACATACAAATGGCTAACAGACACATGAAAAAATGTTCATCATCATTAGTTATCAGGGAAATGCAAATCAAAACCACATTGAGATACCACCTTACACCAGTTACAATGGCAGAAATGGACAAGGCAAGAAACAACAAATGTTGGAGAGGTTGTGGAGTAAGGGGAACCCTCTTACACTGTTGGTGGGAATGTAAGTTGATACAGCCACTTTGGAAAACAGTGTGGAGGTGCCTCAAAAAATTAAAAATAGTGCTACCCCATGACTCAGCAATTTCACTCCTAGGTATTTACTCCAAAGACTCAGATGTAGTAAAAAGAAGGGCCATATGCACCCCAGGGTTCATAGCAGCAATGTCTGCAATAGCCAAACTGTGGAAAGAGTGGGATGCCCTTAACAGATTAATGGAAAAAGATGTGGTCCATATATACAATGGAATATTACTCAGCCATCAGAAAGGATGAATACCCAACTTTTACATCAACATGGATGCGCCTGGAGGAGATAATGCTAAGTGAAATAAGTCAAGCAGAGAAAGTCAATTAGCATAGGGTTTCACTTATTTGGGGAACATAAGGAATAGCGTGGAGGACATTAGGAGAAGGAAGGTAAAAAGGAAGGGGGTGAATCGGAGGCAGAGATGAACCATGAGAGAGTATGGACTCTGAGAAACAAGCAGGGTTTTAGAGGGGTGGGTGTAGGAGGGATTGGTTAGACTGGTGATGGTTATTAAGGAGATCATGTACTGCCTGGAGCACTGGATGTTATACGAAAACAATGGTTCATGTATCACCACATGAAACTAATGATGTATTTTATGATGACTAACATGACATAAAATTTTAAAAATTAAAATAAACTAATGATGTAATATATGGTGATTAACATAACATAATAAATTTTAAAAAATGAAATGGGGCTGCATGCGGGAAAGAAGGTAAAAATTCTAGTTCTCATTGACATATGACACGGGTCTGAGTATTATATACAGAAGTCATAAAAATGTACAGAATTACTAAGCATGCAACTCTGTGAAATGTAATCTAATAAATGTCTTATCAAAGGAAAAAATGCACTAGAAAAGACAGAGTAATGAAAAAACCGCACAACAAAAAAGAAAAAAAGGGGATAAGTTGAGGGAACTTGTAACATCATAAAACAGAAGAACCTTCAGATCATAGGATTCCAAAGGAGAAGATAGAGAGATGGGGTCATAAGATGTATTTGAAGAAATGATAGTCGAAGACATTCCTAATCTAAGGAAGGGACCAGATATCCAGATCCAAGAGTCACAGAGAGCCCCTTAGAAGTTGAACCAAAGAAGGTCTACGCCACGGTACATAATAATTAGAATGACAAAAATTAATGATAAGAAGAATTTTAAAAACAACAAGGGAAAAGAAAGCAATTACATATAAGAGAAACTCCATGAGGCTATCAGATGATTTTCAACCAAAACTTTGCAGGCAAGAAGGTAGTGGCATGATATATTCAAAGTGCTGAAGTTGGGGAGCGCAGAGGGAATCCCTATAGCTAAGAATAGTCTAAGGGAAAAATTATCCCTCAGAATTGAAGGAGAGGTAAAGTTACCCAAACAAAAGTTTAAAAAACTCATCACTACTTAAACAGCCTTTTCAAAAAATGTTAAAGGGAGTTTCTTAAGTGGAGAAAAAGGCCATCACTAGAAATTAGAAAATAATAAAAGGAAAAAAATTCACAAACATATAGTAAATGAGTAGATTAATTACTTAAGAAATCCATATGGAGCTTGTGAAACAACTATATTAAATAAATAATATCTACAAAAAATAGTCAAAGGATGAACAAAATCAAGTGATGTAAAAATAGCATATGTATAAATATGGAGGGGGGATTAAACATTTGGTGATAGAGTGTATTTGAACATAAATGGTCATCAACTTAATACAGATGCTATGCACATAAGATGTTACAAATAAACAAAATGGTACCCACAATAAAAAACCTGTATACATCGGTCCATAAAAAACAACAACAACAACGACAACAAAAAAGGAACCCAAGTATAAAACAAAAAAGCTATTAAACCACAAAGAAAGACAGTAAGAACAAGAAGGTAGGAAAAAAGAAGTACAAAAACAACTAAAAATAAATATCAAAATGGCAATAGGAAAAATATCAATATGGGACACAAATCAGGACTCAACTGGTATCAAAAGATTGGGATCATTTGCTGCATATTTTTGGACCACAATGCTTTGAAACTGGAACTCAATCCCAAGAAGAAAGTGGAAAGAACTCAAATACATGGAGGCTAAAGAGCATCCTGCTTAAGAATGAATGAGTCACCCAGGAAATTAAAGAAGAATTTTAAGAATTCATGGAAACAAATGAAAATGAACACACAAATGTTCAAAATCATTAGGATGCAGCAAAGGCGGTCCTAAGAGACAAGTATATAGTGCTACCAGCCTTTCTCAAAAAACAAGAAAGGTCTGAAATACACAACCTAATGCAATACCTAAAGGAGCTGCAGGAAGAACAGCAAATAAAGCATAAACGCAGCAGGAGAAGAGGAATGTAAAGATTAGAGCTGAAATCAATGAAATAGAAACAAAAAGAACAAGAGAACAGATCAACAAAACTAGAAGCTGGTTCTTTGTAAGAATTAATAAGATTGATAAACCCTTGGACAGACTTATAAGAAAAAGAGAAAGGACCCAAATAAATAAAATCATGAATGAAAGAGGAGAGATCACAACCAACACCTAAGAAATACAAACAATTATAAGAACATATTATGAGCAACTATATGCCAACAAATTAGACAATCTGGAAGCTATGGATGCATTCTTAGAGATGTATCAACTACCAAAACTGACCCAGGAAGAAATAGAAAACCTGAGAGACCTCAAACCAGCAAGGAAATGGAAGCAATAATTAAAAATCTTCCCCCCCCCAAAAAAAAAAAATCTCCCAAAAAACCAGAGCCCAGGGCCAGATGGTTTCTCAGGGGAGATGCAACTGATTTCTGTTTATTGATTTATATCCTGCCACTTTACTGAATTGCTGTATGAATTCTAGCAGTTTTGGTGTGGAGTCTTTTGGGTTTTCCACATAAAGTATCATATCATCTGCAAAGAGTGAGAGTTTGACTTCTTTTTTGCTGATTCTGATTAAATTTTGCTGTTCCAAAAATTAGAAATGGAAGGAAATGGAAGGAAAACATCCAAACTCTTTTTATGAAGTCAGCATTACCTTGATCCCAAAACCAGACAGAGACCTCAACAATTAGGAGGATTACAGACCAATATCCCTGATAAACATGGATGCAAAAATTCTCACCAAAATACTTGCCAATAGGATCTGACAGTACATTAAAAGAATTATTCACCATGACCAAGTGGGATTTATTCCTAGGCTGCAAGTGTGGTTCAACATCCACAAATCAATCAGTGTGATACATGACATTAATAAAAGAAAGGGTGAGAACCATATGATCCTCTCAAGTGATGCAGGAAAAGCATTTGACAAAATACATCATGATAAAACCACAGCGAATATCATTCTCAATGGAGAAAAGCTGCAAGCTTTTCCTCTAAGGTCAGAACAGAGCAGGGATGTCCACTATCACCACTGCTATTCAACATAGTACTAGAAGTCCTAGCCTCAGCAATCAGACAAAAAACAACAACAACAAATAAAAGACATCAGAATCCGCAAAGAAGTCAAACTCTCTCTCCTTGCAGATGATATGATAGTTTATGTGGAAAACCCAGAAGACTCCACCCCAAAACCTCTAGAATTCAAACAATTCAATAAAGTGGAAGGATATAAAATCAATGCACAGAAATCAGTTGCATTTCTATACACCAACACTGAGACAGAAGAAAGAGAAATTAACCAAAGAGGCAAAGGATCTATCATCAGAAAATTATAGAATACTCATGAAAGAAATTGTGGAAGACACAAAGAAATGGAAAAACATTCCATGCTCATGGATTGGAAGAACAAATATTGTTAAAGTGTCGACGCTACCTAGAGCAATCTACATATTCAATGCAATCACTATCAAAATACCATGAGCTTTATTCACAGAATTGGAACAAATAATCCTAAAATTTGTATGGTACCAGCAAAGACCCCGAATAGCCAAAGGAATGTTGAAAAAGAAAACAAAGGGGGTGGCATCACAGTACAGACTTCAAGCTCTGTTACAAATTGTAATCATTAAGACAGTACAGTACTAGCCCAAGAACAGACATAGATCAATGGAACAGAATAGAGAATTCAGAAACTGACCTTCAACTTTATGGTCAACTAATCTTTGACAAATCAGGGAAGACTATCCAATGGAGAAAAGACAGTCTCTTCAACAAATGGTGTTGGGGAAAATTGGACAGCCACATGCAGAAGAATGAAATTGGACCATTTCCTTACACTGTACACAAAAATAGTCTCAAAATGGATGAAAGACCTCAATATGAGACAGGAATCCATCAAAATCCTAGAGGAGAACACAGGCAGCAACTTCTGTGACTTTAGCTGCAGGAAATTCTTGCTAGGCACGTCTCCAAAGGCAAGGGATACAAAGGCAAAAATGAGCTATTGGGACTTCATCAAGATAAAAAGCTTTTGCACGGCAAAGGAAACAGTCAAGAAAACCAAAAGACAACTGACAGAATGGGAGAAGATATTTGCAAATGACATATCAGATAAAGGGCTAGTATCCAAAGTCTACATAGAACGTATCAAACTCATCACCCAAAGAACAAATCATCCTATCAAGAAATGGTCAGGAAACATGAACAGACATTTCTGCAAAGAAGACACCCAAGTGGCCAACAGAAACATGAAAAAGTGCTCCACATCACTTGGCATCAGGGAAATCCAAATCAAAACCTCGAGATACCACCTCACAACAGTGAGAATGGCTAAAATTAACAAGTCAGGAAATGACAGATGTTGGTGATGATGCAGAGAAAGGGGAACCCTCCTACACTGTTTTTTTAATTTTTAATTTTATTATGTTATGTTAGTCACCACACAATACATCATTAGTTTTTCATGTAGTGATCCACGATTCATTGTTTTCGTATAGCACTGTTGATGGGAATGCAATCTGATGCAGCCACTCTGGAAAATAGTATGGAGGTTCCTCAAAAAGTTGAAAATAGAGCTACCCTATGACCCAGCATTTGCAGTACTGGGTATTTACCCCAAAGATACAAATGTAGTGACTGAAGGGGCACATACACCCCAATGTTTATAGTAGCAATGTCCACAATAGCTAAACTATGGAAATAGCATAGATGTCCATCGAAATATTAAAAGATAAAGAATATGTGGTAAATATACATATATTTATGTATATATATACATATATTTACCACATATTCTTTATCTAAAATATATATATATTTACCACATATTCTTTTTTAAAATTTCATTTCATTTCTAAATATTATTATATTTACCACATATTCTTTATCCATTAGATAAAGAATCCATTCTTTATCCAATTACAATGGATATAAAGATATCCATTCTTTATCCAATTTATCCATAAATTGTAATTTAATATATATAAAATTTCAGAGAGTATATATATATGTCACACACACACAATGGAATATTATGCTGCCATCAATAAAATGAAATCTTGCCATTTGCAAGGACATGGATGGAAGTAGAGGATATTATGCTAAATGAAATAAATCCATCAGAGAAAGACAAGTATCATGATCTCACTGATATGGGAATTTGAGAAAGAAGATAGTTGATCATAGGGGAATGGAGGGAAAAATGAAACAAGGTGAAACCGCTTGGGGAGACAACCCATAAGAGACTCTAATCTCAGGACACAAGCAGGGTTGCTGGATTGGGGCTGGGTGGGAGAGATGGGGGCGCTGGGTGATGAACACTGAGGAGGGTATGTGTTGTGATGAGCGCTGTGTGTTTTGTAAGACTGATTAATCACAGAGACCTGTA
This sequence comes from Mirounga leonina, assembly GCF_011800145.1. NCBI lineage: Eukaryota > Metazoa > Chordata > Mammalia > Carnivora > Phocidae > Mirounga > Mirounga leonina. Next base: position 51,479 of record NW_023269945.1, read on the forward strand.
CCCCTAAAACAAAGAATACATTATGTTAATAAAAAAAATTGAGATTAAAATCTTGTCAGTTTCAGTTTCTATCAATTTAAGAGATTGAAATCCTGTCAAACATTTTACCCACCACAGTGTTATAAAACTACCCATCAATTACAAGAAAAAATACAGAAAGTTTAAAAAACATTTTTCTAAACAATCAAAGGGACAACAAGGAAATTTAAAGATACCTTGAGAAAAATGGAAATGAAAATAAAATGGTCTTTGAAATTCAGCAATTTTAGGAGCAAGTTTATAGCAACAGAACACATGCAGAAAACAAGAAAAATCTCAAATAGACAATCCAATCTTAATTAGAACAAAGTTAGAAGAAAGGAAATAATATTAGAGAGGAAGGAAATGAAGTAGAGACTTAAAAAACAAAAGATCAATGAAACCAAGAGCTGATGCTTGAAAAAGATAAATTGAAAGCTTTCAGCTGGACTCATTAAAAAAAAATCAGAAATGAAGGAGAATAACCACTGACACCACACAAATACTAATTATAAGAGGATACTGTAAAAAATTGTATGCTAAAATTTCAGAGAACCTAGAAGAAATAGATAAATTCCTAGAAACATACAATCTCCCCAAACTAAATAAGGAACAAATAGAGGATGTGTATTTTTTAAACTATTATGCTTAGTAAATTAATTTTTTAAACAGCCAGTGCTTTATTAGTTTCAGTTTTACAATATAGCGATTCCCTACATCACCTGGTGATCACCATGACATGTGCTCTCTCTAATCTCCATCACCTATTTAATCCATCACCCCTCTGGTAAACATCAATTTGTTCTCTATAATTAACACTCTGTTTCTTGGTTTCTCTTGTGTGGTTTTTTTTCACCTTTACTTGTTTTATTTCTTAAATTCCATGTATGCATGAAATCGTATGGTATTTGAGTATGACTGACATTGCAAATGGCAAAATTTAGTAATAATCCATTGTGTATATATACGACATCTACCTTATCCATTTGTCCATCCTCAGACACATGGGCTGCTCCCCTATATTGATTATTGTAAATAATGTGGCTAAAAACAGAGGAGCGTGTAACTCTGATTAGTGTTTTTTTATTCTTGGGGTAGTTCTATTTTTAACTAATTTTTATTTTATTATAGTTTTGTTTTATTTATTATTTTTTTTAAGATTTCATTTATTTATTTGAGGAAAGAGAGAGAAAGAGAGCAGGAGTGGGGGGAGAAAGAGAGGGAAAGGGAGAGGCAGACTCCCGGCTGAGCAGGGAGCCCAATGTGGGCTCGATCCCAGGACCCTGAGGTCATGATCTGAGCCAAAGTCAGATGCTTAACCAACTGAGCCACACAGGTGCCCTTATTATTTTTAGTATTTTATTTTAGTATTTTATTTACTTTTCCTCTTTTCTTCTTCTTTTTAATTATGTTCAATTATCCAACATATAGTACATCATTAGTTTTTGATGTCGTATTCAATGATCCATTAGTTATATATAACACACAGTGCTCATCACCACACGTGCCCTCCTTAAACCCATCACCCAGTTACCCCATCCCACCCACCCCGCCCTCCCTTCTGTAACCCTCCATTTGGTTCCTGGAGTCCAGAGTCTCTTCTGCCCATTTTTTAATTGGATTGTTATGTGCGTGTTGAATTTTATAAGTTCTTTATATATTTTGGATACTAACTCTTTATCTGATAAGTCATTTGCAAATATCTTCTTCCATTACAAAGGTTTCCTTTTAGTTTTGTGGAGTGTTTCCTTTGTTACAGAAGCTTTTTATTTTGATATAACCCTGACAGTTTCTTTCTGCCCTTGTTTCCCTTACCTCAGGAGATATTACAAGAAAGAAATTCCTACAGCTGATGTTGAAGATGTTATTACTGGTGTACTCTTCTAGAATATTTATGGTGTCAGGCCTCACATTTAGGTATTTAACTTATTTTGAATTTATTTTGGGGTGTCTGGTGTAAAAAGTGGTCCATTTTTATTTTTTTGCATGTAGCTGTCTAATTTTCTGGACATTACTTGCTGAAGAGACTGTCATTTTCCCACTGGATAGACTTTTCTGCTTTGTGGAAGATTAATTGACCACAGATTAGTGGGTTAATTTCTGGGTTTTCTGTTCTGTTCCATTGATCAATGTCTTTTTATGTTGGTACCATACCTTTTTGATCACTACAAATTTTAACTTAAGTATGGACTTGTGGTGCCTCCACTTTGCTTTTCTTTTTCAAGATTGCTTTCGTTATTCAGAATCTTCTGTGGTTGTGTACAAATTTTAGGATTGTTTGTTCTAATTGTGTGGAAAATGCTATTGATATTTTTTTTAAGATTTTATTTATTTATTTATTTGAGAGAGAGAATGAGAGAGAGAGCATGAGAGGGGTGAGGGTCCCAGGGAGAAGCAGACTCCCTGCTGAGCAGGAAGCCCGATGTGGAACTCGATCCCAGGGCTCCAGGATCATGACCTGAGCCGAAGGCAGTCGCTTAACCAACTGAGCCACCCAGGCGCCCATGCTATTGATATTTTGAGAGGGATTGCAATTAATGTGCAGGATGCTTTGGGTAATATAGACATTTTAATATTATTCTTCCAGTCCATGAGCATGGAATATATTTCCATTTTTTGTGTCATCTTCAATTTCTTTCATCAGGATTTTATAGTTTTCAGAGTAGAGGTATTTCACTTTTGTTTAGGTTTATTCCTATATATCATATGGTTTTGGGTGCAATTGTAAAAGGGACTGATTTCTTAATTTCTCTTTCTGTTGCTTCATTATTCCTGCAGAGAAATGCAACAGATTTCTGTGTGTTTATTTTGTATCCTGTGACTTTAATTTGTGTGAGTTCCAGCAATTTTTGGTAGAGTCTTTCAGGTTTTCTATATAGAGGATCATGTCATGTGCGAATAGTGAAAATTTTATTTCTTTCATATTTAGAACTTTTATTTCTATTTGTTGTCTGAGTGTTGTGGTTAGAACTTCCAGTACTATGTTAAATAACAGTTGTGAGAGTGAATATCCTGGTGTTCCTGACCTTGGGAGAAAACCTACCGGTTTTCCCCTATTGAGGATATTAGCTATGGGTTTGCATGTATAACTTGTATTATGTTGAAGTATGTTCCCTCTAAACCTACTTGGTTGAGGGTTTTTGTTTGTTTGTTTTTGTTTTGTTTTGTTTTGTTTTTACCATGAATCATTGTTGTATTTTGTCAAATGGTTTTCCCACATCTTATCATCGGCAAATAGTGAAGTTCAACTTGTTCCTTCCTGAGTTGGATGCCTTTCATTTGTTTTGTTTTTGTTATTGTTGTTGTCTGACTGCTGAGGCTAGGACTTCCAATATGAAGTTTAAATAACAATGATAAGAATGGACATCCCAGTCTTAATCCTGATCCTGGAGGAAAAGCTCTTGGTGTTTCCCTATTGAGAAAGATATTAGCTGTGGGTTTTTAATGTATAGCCTTTATTATGTTGAGGTCTATTCCTTCTATCCCTACTTTGTTTAGGGTTTTTATCATGAATGGATGCTGTACTTTGTCAAACACTGTTATGCATCTATTGAGAGAATACATTCTCCTTATCCTTTATAAATATGGTGTATCACATTGATTAATCTGCAAATATTGAACCATGCTTTCAACCCAGGAATACATCCCACTTCATCCTGTTGATTGTATTTTTTTAACGTATTGTTGGATTCAGTTTGCTAATGTGTTGTTAAGAATTTCTGTATCCATGTTCATCAGAGACATTGGTCTGTAGTTCTCTTTTTTAGTGGAGTCTTTGCTGGTTTTGGAATCAGGGTAATGCTGGCATCATAGAGTGAGTTTGGAAGTTTTCTATTTCTTTCTCTCTCTTTTTTTTTTTTTTTTTGGAACAGTTTGAGAATAACTATGAACTCCTCTTTAAATGTCTGGTAGAATTCCCCTTTGAAGCCATCCAGCTCTGGACTCTTATTTGTTGGGACAGTTTTGATTACTGAATCTATTTCTTTGCTGATTATCAGTCTATTTAGGTTTTCGATTTCTTCTTGTTTTCGTTTTGGCAGTTTAGAGGTTTCTAGGAATTATCCATTTCTTCCAGTTTGTCCATTTTTTTGGCACATATATTTTCATAACATTCTGTTATGATGGTATTTCTGTGGTGTTGTTTGTTATTTCTCCTCCCTCACTGTGATTTCATTTATTTGAGCCTTTCTTTTTCTTTTTGATTAAGTCTGCCTAGGGGCTTATCCAGTAATTTTTTCAAAGAATCATCTCCTTGTTTAATTGATTTATTTTTATAGTTTCCATATCATTTATTTCTGCTTGAATCTTTATTATTTTCCTTCTTTAGCATTCTTTAGCTTCATTTGTTGTTCTTTTGATACTCTATGTAGAAAACACAAAAGAATCCACATGCAAAATTTGCTAGAACCAATACATAAATTCAGGAAGGTCACAGGATACAAAATCAATGTATGGAAATCTGTGCATTTCTATACACTATTAATGAAGCAACAGAAAGAGAAATTGAGGAATTGATCCCATTTACAAATGCATTAAGCCAATAAGATATCTAGGAATAAGCCTAACCAAAGAGGTAAAAGATCTCTAATTGAAGATGACACAAAGAAATGGAAAAACATTGCATGCTCATGGACTGGAAGAACAAATATTGTTAAAATGTCTACACTACCCAAAGCAATCTACACACTTAATGCAAACTCTATAAAAATAACACCAGTGCACCACACCTGCCTCCTACACCACCACCCAGGCCTGACCACAGCTCACCTGGGGGGTACTCTGGGCCTCCAAGAGGTTCAGGGAGCTGGCCCCTTCAATCTTCGGAAGAGGGACAGCCTTGTCTTTCAGATAAAAACACATGGCCTGGGTGAGGGGCAGAGGGAGCCAGAGTGGGGCATCAGGATGGAGGCCCATGCCTGGATGGGCAGCGCCAATGGCACCCAGGGCTCTAGCCTGGGCAGGTCGCCCTCTGGGGGCATCCAAGCCCCTCAACAGCCAGCACCTATCCTGCACCTTGGCCTCCTCCAGAGCGGGCTCCCTTCCAAGGCTGCATTACACACCCCACTTCAGGTAGGCAAGATCCCTTCACCCTCTGCTAGCCAAGATCCCCTCAGAATTTCCAGGAAGAAAGTTTACTGCAAAGGGGCTAGTGAAATGCACAAAGATGCAGAGAGGGAGGGAGGTAACAGGGATGGTGATTTGCAGATTCTCCATTTGCAGGCTCCCCTACCTGGAGCCCTCTCCTCTCCAACCCAGTCTCCCAGGCTTCAGTGGTTTAAGGCCCTGGTCCCCCACTGTGCCCTGACTCAGAGCACCTGCAATGACTCCCACCAACCACCACTGCCCCAAGGACTGCTGGCTCCAACCACACCCATATTCAAGGGGTCAATCCCCAGTGCTGGCTTCAGCATTCAAAGCCCTCTGACTTCTGCTTGGCTAGCTTCTCATCTTTGTCTCTTGCCTTCCCTCTCCACAAAGTTTTTATGTTCTGTGCCTTTGCACTTGCTGTCCCCTGTGCCTGGAATCCATATCTGCTGAGCTCTGAGTAAGTCCCAGCTACTGTGCATGTGTTGGGGGTTGTTCCTTTTGCCCTGCCTTCATTTGGCCAACAGATAGTTATGGGGTATCCCCTGTTAGTCTAGGGCTGCCCTGGGCCAGGGACAACACAATGAGAATGTTTCTGCCCCCCCATGCAATCTTACATTAGACAGACAATCATCACTGATATGCCCTTGTGAGAAGTACCAATCATCGTTAGTATTGACTGGTCACCTAGTATGTGTTCTGTTCCAGGCACATATGTCATTACAGCTTCACCCCCACCCTGCTGTGGAAGTATTATTGACATCCCCATCTTATAATGAGGAACCTTAAACAAAGAGAGCTTAAGCTCCCTGCCCAAGGTCACACAGTGACCAGGTGACACAGCCAATATTGGAACCTACGCAGGTTGTCTGAAGAACCTGTACACCTCAATGCCCCACTGCTAATCTGGAGGAGTGAAGGCAAAGGAGGAGACAGACAAGCAAGCCCAACTTGGGGACTGGGGTTCCCACAGATTCAATTCAAATATGAGTTCAAAGTGAAAAATCAGCAAACATCCAAAGAAAACAGGCTGCCAAAGACACAACAGAACTAATTAAGAGGAAAAGATTTAAATCCCCACAAACTTTCTAAATTGAAAGTGTTAGATATGTAATATAAAAATTAATTGGTTTTGTAGTTTAAGATATATTAAAGGAAAGAACAAGGCCCTATCAAAACTGACCGTGCCTACCTGAAAAAAGCAGAAGCACTAGAAATGAAAAACTTTTCACTGAAATTAAAAGGTCATCAGAAATTTGAAATATTTATGCTAACTGAATATAAAAGTCATTTAAAAACAAACAAAATGTTGGGGTGCCTGGGTGGCTCAGTCGGTTAAGCATCTGCCTTCAGCTCAGGTCATGATCCCAGGGTCCTGGGATCAAACCCCACATTGGGCTCCCTGCTCGGCGGGGAGCCTACTTCTCCCTCTCTCTCTGTCTGCCACTCTGCCTACTTGTGTTCTCTCTCTCTGTCAATATATAAATAAAATCTTAAAAACAAACAAACAAACAAACAAATAAAATGGCACCAGCATTTTCATGGAGCCAGAAAAAAACATCCTAAAATTTGTATCAAACCACAAAAGGCCCTGAATAGACAAAGGAAGCTTGAAAAGAAGCAAAAGCTGAAGGCATGATTCCAGATTTCATGCTATATCCCAAAGGTGTAGTAATCAAGACACGATGGTACTGGCACAAAACCAGACATATAGTTAAACAGAACAAAACAGAAAACCCCAAAATGGGCCCACAACTATATGGTCACCTAATCTTTGACAAAGAAGGAAAGAAGTGGGCGCCTGGGTGGCTCAGTTGGTTGAGCGACTGCCTTCGGCTCAGGTCATGATCCTGGAGTCCCGGGATCGAGTCCCACGTCGGGCTCCCTGCTCAGCGGGGGGTCTGCTTCTCCCTCTGACCCTCTTCCCTCTCGTGCTCTCTGTCTCTCATTCTCTCTCTCAAATAAATAAATAAAATCTAAAAAAAAAAAAAAAAAGAAGGAAAGAAGTTATCAACAAATGGTGCTGGGAAAACTGGACAGCTACATGCAGAAGAATGAAACTGGACCACTTTCTTACACCATGCACAATAGTGAATTCAAAATGGATGAAAGACCTTAAAGGGAGACAGGAAACCATCAAAATCCTAGATAAGAACACAGGCAGGAAACTCTTTGACCTCAGCCAGAGCAACTTCTTACCAGACACGTCTCCAATTGCAAGAGAAATGAAAGCAAAAAGGAACTATTGGATTTCATTAAGATAAAAATCTTTTGCACAGCAAAATAAATATTCAAAACTAAAAAACAAGGAACGGAAGAAGATATTTGCAAATCACATATTTGATAAAGGGCTAGCTTCCAAGATCTATAAAAAAAATTCAAAAACCAAATAATCCAGCTAAAAAATGGGCAGAAGACATGAAGAGATATTTCTCCAAAGAAGGCATGCAAATAGGTAACAGAGACATGAAAAGATGCTCAACATCACTCGGCATCAGGGAAATACAAATGAAAACCACAATGAGATTCCACCCCACAACTGTCAGAATGGCTCAAATTAACAACACAGGAAACAAAATGTTTTGGTGAGAATGCAGAGAAAGGGGAACGCTCTTACATTGTTGGTTGGAATGAGAACCGGAGCAGCTGCTCTGGAAAACAGTACTACTAGGTATATACCGAAAGGATTAAAAACAAACAAACAAACAAACAGACAAACAAACAAACAAAAAACCTGATTCAATTGGATATATGCACTCTGATGTTTTTGGCAGCATTACCAGCCATATCAACAATAGAAAAACTATGGAAAGAGCCCAAAATATCCATCAAATGATGAATGATAAAAAATTTGTGTGTGCACACAATAGAATATTATTCAGTCATAAACCCTAATGAAATTTTGCCATTTGCAATGACATGGGTGGAGCCTCAGTGTATTATGCTAAGTGAAATAATTCGGTCACAGAAAGACAAAAACTATATGATTTCACTCATACATGGAATTTAGAAACAAAACAGATGAACACAGAAGAGAAAAAAGAGAGGCAAAGCGGAAAACAGACCCTTAAGTCTAGAAAACAAACAGGGAGATAGGTTGGGTGATGGGTGAAACAGATGAAGGAGATTATAAAGAGGGACTTGTCATGAGCACAGGGTGTTATAAGTAAGTGATGAATCACTGAATTCTATACCTGAAACTACTATTACACTACATGTTGACGAACTGGAGTTTATTTTTTCCTTTCCTTTTTTCCCCTTTTTGTAAATTATGTTCAATTAGCCAACATATGGTACATCAATAGTTTTTGATGTAGTGCCCAATGATGCATTAGTTGCCTATAACACTCATCACAACACATGCCCTTCTTAATAGCCATCACCCAATTACCCCATCCCCCCACACCTCTCTTCTGTAACCCTGTTTGTTTCCCAGGGTCCAGAGTCTTTCATGGTTTGTGTCCTTCTCTGATCTCTTCCCATTCAGTTTTCACTCCCTTTCTCTATTGTCCTCCGTGCTGTTCTTTATGTTCCATATATGAGTGAAACCATATGATCATTATCTTTCTCTGCTTGACTTATTTCACTTAGCATAATCCCCTCCAGTCCCATCCAAGTTGATGGAAATGGTGAGTATTCATCTTTTCTGATGGCTGAGTATTATTCCACTGTATATATGAACCACATCTTCTTTATCTATTCATCTATTAAAGGGCATCTCGGCTCCTTCCACAGTTTGGCTATTGTGGACATTGTTGCTATGGACATTGGGTTGCATGTGCCCCCTCTTTTCACTACATCCTTGGGGTAATTACCTAGTAGTGCAATTGCTGGGTCATAGGGTAGCTCTATATTTAATGTCTTGAGGAACATCCATACTGTTTTTCAGAGTGATTGTACCAGCTTGCATTCCCATCAACAGTGTAAGACAGTTCCCCTTTCTGCACATCCTCGCCAACATTTGTTTTTATCTGCCTTGTTAATATTTGCCATTCTCATAGGTTGAGGTGGTGTCTCATTGTGGTTTTCATTCGTATTTCCCTAATGGCTAGTGATGTGGAGTATTTTTTTCATCTGTCTGTTAGACATTCATATATCTTCTTTGGAGAAGTGTCTTTTCATGACTTCTGCCCACTTCGTGACTTGATTAGTAGCTTTTTGGGGTGTTGAGCTTGAGACGTTCTTTATAGATCTTGGATACCAGATCTTTATCTGTAATTTCATTTGCAAATATCTTCTCCCATTCCATGGGTTGCTTCTTAGTTTTCTTGACTGCTTCCTTTGTTTTTAATCTTGATGAAGTTCCAAAAGTTCATTTTAGCTTTTGTTCCCTTGCCTTTAGAGATGTATCTTGAAAGAACTTGCTGTGGCTAATATTGAAGATGTCACTACCTATGTTCTCCTCTACAATTTTGATGGATTCCTGGCTCACACTGAGGTCTTTCATCCATTTTGAGTTTATCTTTGTGGATGGTGTAAGAGAATGGTCCAGTTTCATTCTCCTACGTGTAGTTGTCCAGTTTTTCCAGCACCATTTATTGAAGAGACTGTCTTTTTTTCATTAGATAGTTTTCCCCAATTTGTCAAAGATGAGTGAACCAGAGTTGAGGGTCCATTTCTGGGGTCTCTATTCTGTTCCACTGATCTATGTGTCTATTTTTGTGCCAATACCATACTGTCTTGAAGATCACAGTTTTGTAATATAGCTTGAAGTCAGTCAACGTGATGCCCCCAGATTTCTTTTTCTTTTTCATCCTTCCCTTGGTGATTCACGGTCTTTTCTGGTTCCATACAAATTTTAGGATTGTTTGTTCCAACTCTGTGAAAAAGGCCATTGTTATTTTGATTGGGATGGCATTGAAAGTATAGATTGTGGGCACCTGAGTGGCTCAGTTGGTTAAGCAACTGCCTTCAGCTCAGGTCATGATCCTAGGGTCCTGATATTGAGTCCAACATACTTCAGGCTCCCTGCTCAGCAGGGAGTCTGCTTCTCCCTCTGACCCTACCCCTTCTTGTGCTCTCTCTTACTTGCTTTCTCAAATAAATAAATAAATAAATAAATAAATAAATAAATAAATAAATAAATAAATAAATAAATAAATAAATAAAATCTTTCAAAAAAAGAGAAAGAAAAGAAAGTATAGATTGCTCTGGGCAGCATAGACATTTTCACAAGGTTTATTCTTCCAATCCATGAGCATGGAATGTTTTTCCATCTCTTTGGGTCTTCCTCAATTTCTTTCATAAGTGTTCTGTAGTCTCTAGAGTATAGATCTTTTACCTCTTTGGTTAGGTTTATTCCTAGATATCTTATGGTTTTTAGTGCTATTGTAAATGGAATCGATTCATTTCTTTTTCTTTCTTCAGTCACATTTTCATGTATAGAAATGCAACTGATTTCTGTGCATTGATTTTGTATCCTGCCACATTGTTGAATTGCTATATGACTTCTAGCAATTTTGGGGTGGAGTCTTTTGGGTTTTCTACATAAAGTATCATGTCATCTGTGAAGAGCGAGAGTTTGACTTCTTCTTTGCCACTTTGATGCCCTTTATTTCTTTCTGTTGTCTGACTGCTGAAGCTAGGACTTCTAGTACTATGTTGAACAATAATGGTGAGAGTGGGCATCCTGTAATGTTGCTGACCTTAAGGGAAAAAGCTCTCAGTTCACTGTGGGCTTTTCATAGATGGCTTTTATGATATTGAGGTATGTTCTCTCTACCCCTACCCTTTGGAGAGTTCAAATCAAGAAAGGATGCTGTATTTTGTCAAATGCTTTTTCTGCATCAATTGAGAGGATAATATGGTTCTTATTTTTCTTTTTCTCTTTTTCATTTTTTAAAAATTTGATTGTTATATTAGTCACCATACAATACGTCATTAGTTTTTGATGGAGTGATCCACGATCCATTGTTTTCATATAACACCCAGTGCTAGATGCAATACGTTCCCTCCTTAATACCCATCACCAGGCTAACCCATTCCCCCAACACCCTCCCCTCTAAAACCCTGTTTGTTTCTCAGAGTCCATAGTCTCTCAGGGTTCGTCTCTCCCTCTGATTTCTCTCCCATCATTTTTCCCTTCCTTCTCCTAATGTCCTCCACGCTACTCCTTATGTTCCACAAATAAGTGAAACCATATGATAAGTGACTATCTCTGCTTGACTTATTTCACTTAACATAATCTCCTCCAGTCCCACCATGTTGATGTAAAAGTTGGGTATTCATCCTTTCTGATGGCTGAGTAATAGTCCATTGTATATATGGACCACATCTTCTTTATCCATTCATCTCTTGAATGGCATCTCGGCTCTTTCCACAGTTTGGTGATTACAGCATTGCTGCTATGAACATTGGGTGCATATGGCCTTTCTTTTCACTATATCTGTTTCTCATTTAGTACCCTCAATATATCTTGCCAGGCCTTTCTGGCTTGCCAGTTCTCTATGGATAGGTCTGTCGTTATTCTGATGTTCCTCCCTCTGTACATAAGGAATCTCTTCCCCCTAACTGCCCTTAAGATGGTTTCCTTGGTTCTAAGATTTGCAAGTTTTACTATTACATGCCAGGGTGTTGGCCTGTTTTCCTTGATCTTGGGAGGGGTCCTCTCTGCCTCTAGGATGGGAATGTTTCTTTCATTCCCCAGATTAGGGAAGTTCTCAGCTACGATTTGCTCCAATACATCTTCTAGTCCTCTATCTCTCTCCACTCCCTCCGGGATTCCAATTATTCTGACATTGGAATGCTTCATAGTGTCATTTATTTCTCTCATTCTATTTTCATGGATTCTGAGTTGTTTTTCCCTGGCCTCCTCTTTTCCTATTTTTATCTATTATATTTCTTCCATGTCCCTTATTCGTTCTTCTGCCTCACTTACCCTAGCTGTTAGATTATCTAGATTGGATTGGATCTCATTGATAGCATTTTTAAGTTCTTCCAATTCAGCATTCATTTCTGCCCTTAGAGACTCTATGTTGCCACTAATTGATTTCTCCATTCTAGCCATTGCTCCAAAATTCGCAGCCTGAAGTCCATCTCCGACATCTTGGTTATATCTGTATCCATTTGTAAATCTGCAGCATAAGTCATAATCTCTGTGTCTTTTCTATTTTGGGGGTTCCTCTTCCTAGTCATTCTGTTGTTGGCTGTTTAAGGGAATGTTAGAGTCCAAATTATTGATCAGAACCCAAGCAAGATGCACTTGTTTTTTTTTTTTGGGGGGGGGGGAACTTAGGGTTGCTGGCGTCTTGTTTTCCCAGGCTGTGTGCTGGCAGAGGGGTCTGCCGCTCTGTTACTAGGCAACCCTGTTTGGGCGTAGTTGCCCTTCCCCCTGTGGTGGGGGATGGGCTCAGTGGGAATCAGTTTTGTGGGCTTTTGTTCTCTGGCGGCTTTCCCTGGTGGCTTTCTGCATCTCTTCTGTGAGTCAGTGCAGAAGAGACCATTTCCAAGAGATAGCAGTCTGTTCTTCAGTGAGCTCTCCAGGTGGCACTGTCTCCATTTCAGTCCGTGCTGCTATAAACTGCAGCATCCTGGGTTGTGCGCCCCTCCGCAGCGCTCCCATTCCTTCCTCCAGGTCAGGGCACATCTCTGCCCTTTGTGTTTCTAAAACCTCCAGTCATTGGGGTGTCTGGGTGGCTCTGTTGGTTAAGTGACTGCCTTCAGCTCAGGTTATGTTCCTGGAGTCCCAGGATTGAGTCCCACATTGGGCTCCCTGCTCAGTGGGGTGTCTGCTTCTCCCTCTGACCCTCTTCCCTCTCGTGCTCTCTGTCTCTCATTCTCTCTCTCTCAAATAAATAAATAAAATCTAAAAAAAAAAATAAAATAAAACCTCCAGCAGCTCCCAGTTCACACGCGCAACCCCGTGTCTCTGGGTTTCCGCCCCAGGGAGCTGCAGTAAAGTCCTTTCCTGCAGCTACTGGTCTGCGAGTCTGTGCCCCATCCCCATCGCACGAGGTTGTCACTCACCAGCAGTGTAGGATCCCCACTGCCAGGCACGCTCCCGCTGCCATTAATCCTCTGATATCTGCCCACAGAATCATGGCTCCCCGCTTTGTACCTTGAAACCAACTGCCTGCGATATTCTGTTTGTAGAGATCCAGATCTTCTTACATCTCAGGCTGATTTCATGGGTGCTCAGAGAGGTCTGGTAGATATCCAGTTGAATTCTGGGGACCGGTTGAAATAGGGTCCCCTACTCCTCTGTCATCTTTTCTCCCTCTTGTCTTTCTTTTATTAATGTGCTCTATCATATTGATTGATTTGCAAATGTTGAACCACCCTTGCATCCCAGGAATAAGTCCCACCTGGTCATGGTGAATAATCCTTTAATGTACCATTGGATCTTATAGGCTAGATCTTATTGATAATTTTGGAATCCATATTCATCAGGGATATTGGTCCGTATTTCTCATTTTTGATGGGGTCTTTGTCTGGTTTTGGGGTCAGGGTAATGCTGGCCTTTGTAATAGTTTGGAAGTTTTCCTCTGTTTCTGTCTTTTTGAAACAGCTTCAGAAGAATAGGTATGATTTCTTTTTAAAATGTATGGTAGAATTCCCCTGGAAAGCTATTTGGCCCTGGATTCCTGTTTTTTGGAAGGTTTTTGATCACTCTTCAATTTCCTTGGTGGTTATTGGTCTGTTCAGATTGTCTATTTCGTCCTGTTTCAGTCTTGGTAGTTTATAAATTTCCAGGAAATGCACCCATTTCTTCCAGATTGCCTAATTTGTTGGTATAGCTGCTGGTAATAAGTTCTAACAATAGTCTTGATAACCTTAGTGTTAGTCATGATCTCTCCGCTTTAACTCATTATTTTATTAGTTTGGGTCCTTTCCCTTTTCGTTTGGATAAGTCTGGCCAGCAGTTTATCAATCTTACTAATTCTTTCAAAGAACCACTTCTAGTTTTGTTGATTGGTTCTACAGTTATTCTAGCTTCTTTTTAATTGATTTGTGCTCTAATCTTTACTATTCCTCTTCCCCTATTTGGTTTAGGCCTTATTTGCTGTTCTTTCTCCAGATCCTTTAGGTGTAAGGTTAGCTTTGTGCATTTGGGATTTTTTTTACTTTTTTGAGTGAGGCTTGGATGGCTATGTAATTCCATCTTAGGACCACCTTTGCAGTATCCCATAGCATTTGGACTAAAGTGTTTTTGTTCTCATTAGTTCCCATGAATTGAGTAAGCATCTTTAATTTCCTTGTTGATCCATTCATTCTTTAGCAGGATGCTCTTTAACCTCCAAGTGTGTGAGTTCCTTCCAAATTTCTTCTCATGACTGAGTTCCAGTGTCAAAGCATTGTGGTCTGAAAACTTGAAGGGAATAATCTTAATCTTTTTGTATTGGTTGAGACCTGATTTATGACCCATTATGTGATCTATTCTGGAGAAAATTCCATGTGCACTCAAGAAGAATGAATGTTCTGTAGTTTTAGGATGGAATGTTCTCTATATATATCTATGAAGTGCATTCAAAGCCCTTGTTAGATCTTCTGCTTAGATGATGTATCCATTGCTATGAGTGGGGTGTTGATGTCTACTACTATTAATGTATTATCAATATGTTTATTTTGGTTAATTGGTTTATACAATTGGCTGCTCCTATGTTGTGGGCATAGATATTTACAATTGTTAGATTGCCTTGTTGGATAGTCCCTTTAAGTATGATGTAGTGTCCCTCTACATCTCTTACTACAGTATCTGGCTTAAAATCTAGATGTTGGTTTAAAATGTAGATGTCTGTTGTGAGGATTGCTACCCCAGCTTTCATTTGAGGTCCATTAGTGTGGTAAATATTTCTCCATCCCCTCACTTTCAGTCTTGATGTTTCTTTAGGACTAAAATGAGTCTCCTGTAGACAGCATATGGATGGTTGTTGCTTTTTTATCCAATCCGATGCCCTGTCTTTTGATTGGAGCATGCAGCCCATTTACATTCAGAGTAATCATGGAAAGATATGCATTTAGTGCTATTATATTGAATGTGAAGTCCCTGTTTCTGTAGATTCTGTTTCTTTCTGGTCTATATGACTCTTGGGGCCTCTCTTCACTTACAGGATCTCCTTCAATATTTCTTGCAGGGCTGGTTTAGTGGTCACATATTCTTTCCATTTCTACCTGTCCTGGAAGCTCTTTATCTTTCCTTCCATCCTGAAATACAGCCTTGCTGAATAAAGTATTCTTGTTTGTATGCCCTTCTCATTTAGTACCCTGAACATGTCTTCCCAGCCTTTCTGGCCTGCCAGGTTTCTGTGGATAGGTCTGATGTTATTTGGATGTTCCTCCCTCCATACATTAGAATACCATACATTCTCCCTAGCTGCTCTCTTGATAGCTTCTTTGGCTCTAAGATTTGCAAGCTTCACTACTATATGGTGGAGTGTTGATCTGTTTTTATTGATTTAGGGAGGAGTCCTCTCTGCCTCTTGGGCATGAATGCTTGTTTCCTTCCCCAAATTAGGGAAGTTCTCAGCCATATTTGCTCAAATATACCTTCTAGCCATCTCTCTCTTTCCACCCCTTCTGGGATCCTGATAATTCTGATATGGTTTCGTTTGAAGGCATCATTGATTCTCAAATACTTTCTTCATGGCTATTAGTTGTTTTTCTCTCTTTCCCTCAACTTCCTTCCTTTCCATCAGCCTGTCCTCTAGATCATTTATTCTCTCTTCTGCCTCATTGACCCTAGCTATTAGAGCACCCAATTTAGACTGAAAGCATTTTTAAGTTCAGCCTAATTATATCTCATTTCTGCCCTTATAGATTCTGTATTGTCATGTATGCCCTAGCTAGGACTTTATGATTGCTATTCTGAATTCTGGCTTATATCCTTATTGATTACCTCTGTGGCAGAGAAGGTTGCCTGGTTCTTTCCTTTTTTGAGTTCTTCCTTCTAGTTATTCTGCCCAAGGAAGGAATTGTGAGTGAATGAACAGAGTCCAAATTATCAACCATAACCCTAGGAAAATGCACCCTAGAGATCTCTGAAGTGGTCAGAAGCCATGACAGAAAATCAAACAAAACTAAAAGCCAAAAAATAAAAAAAAAATGAGGGGGAAGAAAGACTATAATCTCACTGGGTGGACAAAGCAGGGTAATCTACTTGTTCCTGGTTGAATTTAGGGTATGTGTTGGGAGACACTACATCCCAAAAATGCAAAGAAAGCGTGTGTATATACATACATATATAAATATAAAATAAAATTGAATAGAGTGAAAAAAGGACTAGAATGAGGCATAAAAATATAACACGTAGATGTGAACAGACACTGTTCCAAAGAAATGGCTAACAGACACATGAAAAAATGTTCCACGTCACTGGCCATCAGGGAAATACAAATCAAAATCACAGTGAGATACCACCTGACACCAGTTAGAATGGCAAAAACTAACAAGGCAGGAAACAAGTGTTGGAGAGAATGTGGAGAAAGGGGAACCCTCTTACACTGTGGTGGGAATGCAAGCTGGTACAGCCACTCTGGAAAACAGTATGGAGTTTCCTCAAGACATTAAATTAGAGCTACCGTATGACCCAGCAGTGGTCTACGGGACCACAAAGATAAAGATTTAGTGAAAAGAAGGGACACCTGTATTCCAAGGTTCATAGTAGCAATGTCCACAATAGCCAAACGGTGGAAGGAGCCGAGATGTCCTTCAACAGATGAATGGATAAAAATGTGATTCATATATACTCAGTCATCAGAAGGATGAATACTTACGATTTGCATCGAAATGGATGGGACTGGGATTATGCTAAGTGAAATAAGCAAAGACAATTATCATATGGTTTTACTAATATGTGGAACATAAGGGTGAAGACCACAGTGGAAGGGAGAGAAAACTGAATGGGAAGACATCAGAGAGGGAGACAAACCATAAAAGACTCTGGACTCCAGGAAACAAACTCAGGGTTACAGAATGGAGGTGTGTGTGGGTTGGGGTAAGGAAGTGATTGGTATTAAGGAGGGCATGTGTTTTGATGAGCACTGGGTGTTATATGAATGAATCGTTGAACACTACATCAAAAACTAATGATTAGGGTGGCTAACAGAACATAATAAAATAAAAAATAATAAAAATTATCCCAATTAAAAAAAGGTTAAAAAATAAGATTTAAAAGTGACAGTAATCAAATCAGGATAATATTCAGGTAAAAATACGTATAGACCATAGAAGTATAGAGAGCCCCAAAGTAAACCCATATATATCAACTTATTTACAACAAATGAGCCAAGAATATGCATTAGGAACAAAATAACCTCTTCAACAAATGGTATTGGAAAACCTGAACAGCCACTTGCAAAAAGTATATGTACAACTATATGTATAAAAATAAATGTATATAATATACTTATATGTATATATTTTACTCAGTTACAAAAAAAGAAGGAAAACCTGCCTTTTGCAACAACAAACGGATCATTAGGAGATTGTGGTAAGTGAAACAGAGAAAAGCAAATGCTGTATTACCTAAACTATACTTAAACTCTAAAAGGAAAAGAAAAATCCCACAAACTCATAGAGAACAGACTGGTGATTGCCAAATGCGGTATTTGGGGTTGGGACTGAAATGGGTGAGGGTGGCCAAAGGTAAAAACTTCTAGTGATAAAATAAGTCCTGTGGACCTAATGTACAGCATTGTGATAACAGTTAACAATGCTTTACTATATATTTAAAAGTTGCTAATAGAGTAAATCTTAAAAGTTCTCATAAAATAAAAACTGCCCTATACATCATCATGGTGAATGTTACTTAGATACTGTGGTGATAATTTCGTTTTTTTTTTAATGTACAATTTTTTCATATTAACCATCACCATAAGATAGGTAACCTTTCTGATCATTTCTAAATACACGTGTACTGAGAAAAGTGAACTCAGAGTAAGAACTTCTGAAATAACTGAGGCAGAAATGCAAAAAAGAAAAAAAGAAATGAAGGAAATAAAGCATATCTAAAGGAATAATGGGACACCATGAAGCAGAACAAAATGTGTATTACGGAAGTCACCAAAGAAGAAAGTGGTGCTTAAGCATTTGAAAAAATAGCCAAAAAGTCCTCAAATATGAGAGAAATGAACATAAAAATTCAAAATCTCATAGAACTCCAACCAAAATAAGTCCCAAACACTTATACCAATATATATCATAAGCAAACTGTCAAAAGACACACACAAGACAAAGACAGTATCTTGAAAGCTGCAAGAGAAAAGCAATTTCTCACATACAAGCATACTATTTTTAGGATATTAGCACACTGTGAACAGAAATCATGTAGTTTAGAGGGAATGGGATGATATATTAAGGTGCTGATAGAAAAATGTTAACTACTAAGAACAGTATATCTGGCAAAATGATTCTTCAAAATTCAGAAGTTAAGGTATTGCCAGATAAACAAAAGATGACAAGATTCACGACCTGACATGGTATATAAAATGCTGATGAGAGTTCACATTTAAAATGAAAGAACAATGGGCGCCTGGGTGGCTCAGTTGGTTAAGCGACTGCCTTCGGCTCAGGTCATGATCCTGGAGTCCCGGGATCGACTCCTGCATTGGGCTCCCTGCTCAGCGGGGGGTCTGCTTCTCCCTCTGACCCTCCCCCCTCTCATGTGCTCTCTCTCTCTCATTCTCTCTGTCTCAAATAAATAAATAAAATCTTTAAAAAAAGATTTAAAATGAAAGAACAATGAACCACAAGCAAAACATTTTGAAAATATGCTGAAAAAGAAATGAGAAGGGAATGCAAATACTCTACCACCAAAAAAAAAAAAAAAAAAAAAAAAAAATCTGTAAAACACAAGAAAAAGCAGAAAGGGAGGAAAGGAGGGACAATAAAGAAAACAGTAATAGTAATTATTTTATATTTATAATTACTTTAGATGTGTAATGACTTAAATTCCCTAATTAAAAGATAGTTTCCAACTATACACTATCCAGAAGAGACATTTTTTAATCTAAGGACACACACAGCCTAAAAATCAAAGGATAGAAAAACATGTTCTGTGCAAATAAGAACCTGAAAAGAATAGTGACAGTCATATCTATTGTCCCACAAAATAAAAAGCCAAAATCTGTAATGAAACAAGTGGTTAAAATGGTAAATTTCAAATTATATTTTACCACAGTTATATATATGTATGTGTGTGTGTGTCTGTACTTGAAGTAAATTGTTTTAAAGATGCCTAAAATAATTTTTTATATTACAGTAAATTTTAAGATTGATTATATGTTGTAACATTAAATAATTTGCATAATACAAATTTCACCAGGAAAACCAACATAAGGACAAATAAGTGGCATTAATTCTTTTTTTTTATTTAAGTGGCATTAATTCTTAAATTCAAGTAGAATTTAAACCATCCAGATGTATGATTAATTTTGCCATTTTACATTTAAATGTGTTTGGATATATGTTGCTCTATATGAAACTTGTTCTTTATGAAACTAATGCACATTACATGTAATGAACATGAGCTATACTGGAATGAAGGATAGCAAACAGTATGAAATATTCCAGAAAGGTTTAGATCATTAAGTACAATGTAAAAGTGACATTTAAAAAACTGTAATTCAGAAATTTATATACTTTAACAGAATATTGATGAAAATTTTAATTCTGCATTTGTATTTTTAATGCATCGTTTTTATTCAAATATCAGTGCAATATTTTAATCAATTAACAGGACCGTGAGGCACCTACTAGAAGTAGGTATAGTGTCAGATATTCAAATTAAGGCCAGAGCTTCATGCAATATACTTGTACTGGTTTGGATTTTCTTTATCTCTTTCCATGTAGTCTCTCTCAATTAAGGATTCTATTCTCTTCTTCAGATCAGAAGGCTACAAAATAAATTATTAGAATTAGTAAAAATGAAATCACAATATTTCCTATTCTTCCCTCAAATACAAAAAAAATCACATTTTATATATTTTTATTATTTATATTTCTCAGGAAACAATAAATTTCTTAACTAAAGGAAATCATGAAATAGTAATAGTAATCATGAAATCTAGACATACATAAGAAAAGTACTAAATAGGAATACAGCATGATTAGTACATAAAGAAGAGAATAAAAATATACCTGGACTGCATTTTGGGAAAAAAAAAATCATACTTTCAATTTCTTTAATAACTTTGCAGAAAAAAAGAAGTTATATTCATTAACCACTGCCATGTAACAAAGGCTCTAGAATGCAGAAAATAGTTAAGACCTTAGATACAACTCTCTATAAGGCACATGTTTAGTTAGGATGTAGAGATTGTGCTCACTACAACGCACATTAAGGAAAGTAATTCCATAATTTACTGAAGTACAACAAGCACTCAATTGAGACACGGGTAGAGAAACAAGAAAGACTTTAAGAGTAAGTGTTTTTTACCTCAGAGAAGAAACAGCTTTTAAATTTTAAAAAATCAAGAGTACAACACTGCTAATGTGGCAGCACAGCTAAAATTTCCTTAGCACTTACTGTACTTCAGGCCACTCTTTTGTCTTAATAACACTAGAATAAATAGTTAATTAAAATGATCATTTTCCATGAGGATACCGAGATAAAACAAATTATGTAAACTTGCCAAGAGTCACAAAAAGAGAAAGAGATGAAATAAAGTACAATTGAAATCCTAGCCAACTGAAAAAAAAGAGAGAAAAGAAATTCTAGCTTCAGACTTTATGAGTCAACCATAAACGGTCTAGAAACTGATGTGTTTTATAGCAATTAAATTTTGATTATTTAGGATATTCAAAATTACTAACAATTTTTCACTTTATTTTAAAGATAAAACGCTGACAAATTACTTGAAGTTTTTTTGACATTTTGTTTTTTTATTTTTATTTTTTCATTTATAATATTTTTTTATTATTATGTTCAGTTAGCCAACATATAGTACATCATTAGTCTTGATGTAGTGTTACAAAAAACACCAAGAGACAATGGCCTCATCCACAGACGTAATGGATATAGATATAAGCAAGATGTCTGAAATAGCAAGGTAACAGTTATGAAGATAATAGCTAGGCTGGAGAAAACCATTAATGGCAACATAGATTCTCTAAAGGCAGAAATGAGAGCCAATCAGGCTCAACTTAAAAATGCTACAATTGAGATGCAGTCTAATCTAGATACGGTAACAGCTAGGGTAAATGAGGCAGAAGAATGAATTAGTGATCTAAAAGCAAACTGATAGAAAAGAAGGAATATGAGGAAGCCTGGAACAATCATCTCAAAATCCATGAAAATGGAATTAGAGAAATAAATGACTCCATGAAACATTCCAATGTCAGAATTATCGGGATCCCTGAGGGGATGGAGAGAGAGAGAGGATTAGAGGATATATTTGAGCAAGTCATAGCTGAGAACTTCCCTAATCTGGGGAATGAAACAAGCATTCATGTCCTAAAGACAGAGAGGACCCTTCCCAAGATCAAGGAGAACAGACCAACTCCCAGGCATGTAATAATAAAACTCACAAATCTTAGAGCCAAGGAAACCATCTTAAGGGCTGTTAGTGGGGAGAGATTCCATAAGTACAGACGGAGGAACATAGAATAATGTCAGACCTATCCACAGAGACCTGGCAAGCCAGAAAGGCCTGACAAGACATATGCAGGGTACTAAATGAGAAGAACATGCAGCCAAGAATACTTTATCTGGCAAGGCTGTCATTTAGAATGGATGGAGAGATGCAAAGCTTCCAAGACTGGCAGAAACTGAAAGAAGATATAACCACTAAGCCAGCCCTTGCAAGAAATATTAAGGGGGATTCTATAAAAGAAGAAAGACCCCAAGAGTGATATACAACAGAAATTTACAGAGACAATCCATAGAAACAAGGACTTCACAGGCAACATTATGGCACTAAAATCATATCTTTCAATAATCACTCTCAACGTGAATGGCCTAAACGCTCCCATAAAACAGCACAGGGTTGCAGATTGGATAAAAAGACAGGACTCATCCATATGCTGTCTACAAGAGACTCATTTTGAACCTGAAGACACCTCCAGACTGAAAGTGAGGGGATGGAGAACGATTTTTCATGCCAACAGACCTCAAAAAAAAGCTGGAGTGGTTGCTCGATATATTTAATAATTGTTATCTCAAAAAATTTATTCAAAAGCCTAAGCAATAAGAACTGAACAAAGGAGCTGCACTGTGTTTTAAAAAAGACCTCTCAATTTTTAAAAATGGTTAACAAGAAAAAATTGGCCAAATATTGCTATATAATTTGCTAGAATGTAATATTTAATATGTCATCAAGATCAACGCTTATAAGAGGCAAAGACAGAGAAAGGACTATCATAATTAGACCAAGGCCTCTTTACTAGTAATTGTGAAGTATTCAGTTATAAGCAGTGGGAATAAAGGCAATTCCTGTATTCTATAGAGGAGATACATCATGGAGGAGCATCTAAATCATGGAAGTAGAGTGAAAATATTTAAAACTGGATCATGAGGTTAATTTTCTTTTTTTTATTGTTTCTTTCTAAAATGCTACAACTTATTGTTTCTGTTTGTAAAATTGATACAATCAACAATTGAATACAGTAAAGTATAAAAAAAAAGGGACATAAGTTCTGTATTCTACTCCCTGTGACAATCACACTAACACAGTATTTTACTCACATCATTCATGAACTTTTATTTAAAATTACTTTATAAACTTATTTTATTTAAAAGTACTCAATGCCAAGACCCCATTCAAAAGGAGAACTTCAGACTGATATCACTGATGAATATGGATTCCAAAATTCTCAACAAAATCCTAGCTAATAGGATCCAACAGTACATTAAAAGGATCATCCACCACGACCAAGTGGGATTTATCCCCGGGATGCAAGGGTGGTTCAACATTCATAAATCAATCAGTGTGATAGAACACATTAATAAGAGGAGGGAGAAGAATGATAAAGAACAATATGGTCCTCTCAATTGATGCAGAAAGAGCATTTGACAAAATACAACATCCTTTCCTGATTAAAACTCTTCAGAGTATACGGATAGAGGGAACATTCCTCAAGTTCATAAAATCCACCTATGAAAAACCCACAGCGAATATCATCCTCAATGGGGAAAAGCAGAGAGCCTTTCCCTTAAGATCAGGAACACGTCGGGCGCCTGGGTGGCTCAGTTGGTTAAGCGACTGCCTTCGGCTCAGGTCATGATCCTGGAGTCCCGGGATCGAGTCCCGCATCAGGCTCCCTGCTCGGCGGGGAGCCTGCCTCTGCCTCTGACCCTCCCCCCTCTCATGTGCTCTCTCTCTCACATTCTCTCTGTCTCAAATAAATAAATAAAATCTTAAAAAAAAAAAAGATCAGGAACACGTCAAAGATGCCCACTTGCCACTATTGTTCAACATAGTACTAGAAGTCTTGGCAACAGGAATCAGACAACAAAAAGAAATAAAAGGTATTCAAATTGGCAAAAGAGAAGTCAAACTCTCACTTTTCACAGATGACATGATACTTTACGTGGAAAACCCAAAAGACTCCACCCCCAAATTACTAGAACCCATCCAGCAATTCAGTAATGTGGCAGGATACAAAATCAATGCACAGAAATCAGTTGCTTTCTTATACACTAACAACGCAACTGTAGAAAGAGAAATTAGAGAAATGATTCCATTTACAATAGCACCAAAAACCATAAAATACCTCAGAATAAGCCTAACCAAAGAGGTAAAGGATCTATACTCTAGGAACTACAAAACACTTATGAAATAAGTTGAAGAGGACACAAAAAGATGGAAAAATATTCCATGGTCATGGATCAGAAGAATAAACATTGTTAAAATGTCTAAGCTACCCAGAGCAATCTATACCTTCAGTGCCATCCTGATCAAAATTCTAATGACATTTTTCAAAGTGCTGGAACAAACAATCCTAAAATTTGTATGGAATCAGAAAAGACCCCGAATCGCCAATGAAGTGTTGAAAAAGAAAAACAAAGCTGGGGGCATCACGTTGCCCGATTTCAAGCTATATTACAACGCTGCGATCACCAAGACAGCATGGTACTGGCACAAAAACAGACATCTAAGACCAATGGAACAGAATAGAGAGCCCAGATATGGGCCCTCAACTCTATGGTCAAATAATCTTTGACAAAGCAGGAAAACATATGTGATGGGACAAAGACAATCTCTTCAATAAATGGTGCTGGGAAAATTGGACAGCTATATGCAGAAGAATGAAACTCGACCATTCTCTAACACCATTCACAAAGATAAACTCAAAAAGGATGAAAGACCTCAATGTGAGACAGGATTCCATCAAAATCCTAGAGGAGAACATAGGCAGTAATCTCTTTGACATCAGCCACAGCATCTTCTTTCAAGATACATCTCCAAAAGCTAGCGAAACAAAAGCAAAAATGAACTTTTGAGACTTCATCAAGATAAAAACTTCTGCACAGCAATGGGAACAGTCAACAAAACACAGGGGCAACCCACAGAATGGGAGAAGATATTTGCAAATGACACTACAGATAAAGGGCTGGTATCCAAGATCTATAAAGAACTTCTCAAACTCAACACCCAAAAAACAAATAATGAAGTCAAAAAATGGCAGAAGACATGAAAAGATGGCTAACAGACACATGAAAAAATGTTCATCATCATTAGCCATCAGGGAAATTCAAGTCAAGACCTCATTGAGATACCACCTTACACCAGTTAGAATGGCAAAAATGGACAGGGAAAGAAACAACAAATGTTGTGGAGGGGTTGTGGGGAAAGGGGAACCCTTTGGTGGGAATGCAAGTTGGTACAGCCACTTTAGAAAACAGTGTGGAGGTGCCTCAAAAACTTAAAAATAGAGCTACCCATGACCCAGCCATCACACTCCTGGGTATTTACCCCAAAGACACAGACCTAGTGAAAAGAAGGGCCGTATGCACCCCAATGTTCATAGCAGCAATGTCCGCAATAGCCAAACTGTGGAAAGAGCTGAGATACCCTTCAGCAGATGAATAGATAAAGAAGATGTGGTCCATATGTACAATGGAATATGACTCAGCCATCAGAAAGGATGAATACCCACTTTTACATCAACATGGATGGGAC
This sequence comes from Mirounga leonina, assembly GCF_011800145.1. Classification (NCBI taxonomy): domain Eukaryota; kingdom Metazoa; phylum Chordata; class Mammalia; order Carnivora; family Phocidae; genus Mirounga; species Mirounga leonina. The sequence continues at coordinate 76,639 of NW_023269945.1, forward strand.
TGGAGGAGATTATGCTAAGTGAAATAAGTCAAGCAGAGAAAGTCAATTATCATAGGGTTTCACTTACTTGTGGAACTTAAGGAATAGCATGGAGGACACTAGGAAAGGAAGGGAAAAATGAAGGGGGTGGGAATCGGAGGGGGAGAAGAACCATGAGATCCTATGGACTCTAAGAAACAAACTGAGGGTTCTAGAGGGGAGGGGGAAGGGGGTTGGGTTATCCCAGTGATGGGTATTAAGGAGGGCATGTACTGAATGGAGCACTGGGTGTTATATGAAAACAATGGATCGTGGATCACCACATTAAAAACTGTGATGTAATTTTTGGTTACTAACATAACATAACAAAATTTTAAAAATTAAAAAAAAAAGTACTCAATGCCACTGAATTTTTGATAGATCTGTTTACCTTTAGTGTAAATTTTAGCTGGTTATACAATTCTGACAGAAGTACATTGTGGTTAAGTGTTTTCCTTATTTTCATAATACGAACAATTGCAGCATCAATCTGACATTGTCGGTCTTGGAAAACTCTCTGTGTGGTGATGGTATGTTCCTCTATCTAATAAAAATAGTTAAAAGATAAAATGACAATACATAAAATTTCAATAACCAAACCATTTATACAAATTAACGGTTTTAAAAGATTTTTTTTTTGTAGAAATAACAGTAACAGAAACATATATACAATTCATTTTTACTGTTAGTGGAAATCTTTTACATAGTATAATTTTTAGATTTAAGTTTGCATTAAGTCATTCTTAAATTTTAGTCAGTCTCCTTTTAACTAGAAAAACTAATAGGAAAGCATGTGGCCATGATTTGAATTTCCAGTTTTTTTTTTTTTTTAAGATTTTATTTATTTATTTGAGACAGAGAGAATGAGAGAGATAGAGAGCACATGAGAGGGGGGAGGGTCAGAGGGAGAAGCAGGCTCCCTGCCGAGCAGGGAGCCCGATGCGGGACTCGATCCAGGGACTCCAGGATCATGACCTGAGCCGAAGGCAGTCGCTTAACCAACTGAGCCACCCAGGCGCCCCGAGTTTCCAATTCTTTTAAGCGCACTTTGTCTTCTTTGGTCATGAACACTCTCTTGTAATTCTATATTATTATATGTTTCAAGATATCATGTTTAAATGTCATGTTGAAGACAAAAAGTAAAATTTATCTTGTACACATAAAACTACTCCATCAATAATTTATACAAGTTAAAGTTTTATTTTTCTATTCTACTTTACATTAAGTCATTTATTTTCAGAGACTCTCTCATTTTAGCCTTTGGCAATTATAAAAGGACATGTATAATAACTATTTTTTAATTTCATCATATATTTTAAAAAACATTCAAACTTCTAATTTCAAACATTTTCCACCTTTTCTTATACGCTAAACCTTCAACAGTAATCTTTCAAAAAATTTGAGTTTCCAGTTAGGAATATATAATCTTTTTCACTGTCTCCTGGGATGCAAATTCCAAATAAAACCTCCAAATCCTCAAAGCAAGACTAGCTTCCTTTTAATTACTCAATATTTTCTATATTTTTACTACTCCACGGTTGTATGTGCTTTCATCAGTATTATTTTTACTTAAATGCTCTTTCTACTTTTCCCATTTCAAAGATTATCTCAACTCTACGTTTTTCAAGTAAAGCTTTAAAAAACTATCTCTAATAAAAATACCTTCATTTATCTTCTATTCTTCAGACATACATTTTCTATTGAAGTGAAATCACAAAATATACAATTAACCATTTTTAAATTGTTTAAATGGTTAAAAAATTTAAAATACACAGTTGGCAGTATTTAAACATACAATGTTGTACGACTCCCATCTATCTCTAGTTTCAAAACATGTTCACAATCCAGAAAACAACCTATGCACATTAAGTAATCATTCTTTATTCCCTATCCCCATGATGTGGTTACCACTACTCTTCTACTTTATCTGTGGATTTGCCTACTTTTCAAATATAACATGGAAAGAATTATACAATAACTGAGCAATTATGTCTGGCTTCTTTCACTTAGCGTAATGTTTTTGTACACAAAATATTTTTATGCACATTAATGATTTTTTTTACACATAATGTATGAAAGATCAAACATATCAAATATTTTCTCCAAGCACAATAGAATCAAGGTAGGAATCAATAAAGAAAGAAAATACATGGATATAAATAATAGACTCCTAAATAACGAATAGGTTAAGAACAAATCACTAGAAGGGTGCCTGGGTGGCTCAGTCCGTTAAGTGTCCAACTCTTGATTTCAGCTCAGGTCATGGTCTCTGGGTCATGGGATCAAGCCCTGCACCTGGCTCCACGCTCAGCGGGGAGCCTGCCTGAGGATTTCTCTCCCTCTCCCTTTGCCCCCCCCCAGCACATGTTTTTTTCTCTCTCTCTCTGTAAAATAAATAAATAAGTAAAAAAAAATCACTAGGGAAACCAGAACATATTTAGAAATGAATGAGAGAATACAACTAAAAATAAAACTATGGAATACTGTATAGGAGTGCTCAAAGGGAAATTTAAAGGTATAAATGCATGCATTCAAAAAATAAAGAGATCTCAAATCAATAACAGGAGGAACTTGAAAAAGAAGAAAAAACTGAACTCAAGCCACTGAAAGAAATCAGTAATAAAGATAAGATCAGACGCAAACAAAATAGAGGATAAAATAGAGAAAATGGGAAAAATAAGTTGGTTCTTTGAAAAGATTAACAGGCAAACGTTGTTATTACCAAAAAGAAAAAAGAGAGAGAGACGGATTTCTTTACCAGAGTCTTGCACAACTGGGGAAGCTGAGCAATCCCTCACCAGTCTCCCTTTCCACCATGGTAGACTGTCAGCTTTCTCTACCTGTCAGCTTTAGTGATTGGGTGATAATGCTATTACTGTTTGTTTTAGACACTTCATTGCATTCAAACTTGCTGTTTTCTTTTTGTTTTTCTTTACTATCATGGTGAAACTAACTTCTCATTTGAAAACCGTGACTTCCACCAAGGTTCTTTTATTCTTAGTATCTCTTTCAATTCTTTTGCTTTTCTCCCAGCAGTAACATCTGTCATTTGTGGTACTCTTTACTTGAGAGAGTGTGTTCTGTTTTTTGTTTTTGTTTTTGTTTTTGTTTTTTTTCTGACTCATCTTCAATTTTAAATTAGTGCCTGTGTCTTGCAGGTGGCCCCTTTGTTGCAATCTTATCCCACCTGCATTGGTAAATATCTTCATAGTCTAAGTGTATGATGGTTTCCTAATTCTATAAAGTTAGAAAAATTTTCTCTTATATTTTCCCTTCTTAGTGGTTTTCATTATGTCAAAGGTTTAAATGTTTGTTTCTCCCTCAGTGGGTTTATGATTTTGTTTTTAAAAGAGGAGTCCAAGCATTTCTTCAGTGATATTTGTGTGCCTTTTAAGACTGTTCCATAGAGGAGGGGTCTCTCCAGTTTCTCCTCTCAGCTTCTACTTAGTGAGGTTTATGAGGGAAAAGTGTCAAGTAAATTTGAACTCCCTTTTAAATCTTTAGTTCCATGTGTTCTATAACCTCACAGTACTTTTATCAAAACTTCAACAATCTGTTAAAAATATTAGACCCACAGCTACAGACATTACTTCCTTTTCAGGCTAACATAAGTTAGCCAGTACTTGTGTCTTGTCTCCTCATAGGTTTAGATTGCCCTACAACCTCCCCTCTCTGCTTTGTTCAATAAAAGCATTTTTAAAAAACTATCCACTCATTTATTGCTGTTAAAGTTAGGTGGATTACAGGCCAATAATTCTCATGAATATAGATACAAAAATCCTCAACAAAATGTTAGCAAATTAAATCAAACAATAGATTAAAAGAATCATATAACAAGATCAAGTGTGATTTATTCTAGGGCACAAGTGTGGTTCAATATCTGCAAATCAATATAATAGACCACAGTGAAAAAGAGAAATTAAAGAAAGAATTCCATTTAAAGTTGCACACAAAACACAAATAAATTAAAATACAAGCAATAAAAAAACAACAAGCAATCCAAATGAAAAAAGGGTAGGGGTGTAAACTGTAAGACACTGGTAGATGGAAATGAAGATGATATATTGAAAGACATACCTTGCATTTGGATTGGAAGAAATAATATTATTAAATTGCCCCTGCTATCCAAAACAATCCACAGATTCAATGCAATCTCTATTAAAATACCAATGGCATCTTTCAGAGAACTGGAAGAAATAATCCTAAAATGCGTATGGAACCACAAAGAACAGTGAATCATCATAGCAATGTTGAAAAAAAAAGTCCAGCTGAAGGTATCAGTCTTCCTTATTTCAAACTATATTACAAAACTATAGTAATCAAAGAAGTATGATATTGGCACAAAAACAGACACATAGAACACACACAGAATACACAGTCCAGGCAAAAGCCCATGTGACACAGGTAAATTAGTCTTTGGTAAAGGAGGAAGAATATATAATGGGGAAAAGAGAGGCTCTTCAGAGATGCTGAAAAGACGGTGGAGAAGTAGTGGACCCTATTTCAACCGGTTGAGCTGGATATCTACCAGACCACTCTGAACACCCACAAAATCAGCCTGAGATGTAAGAAGATAGATCTGGTTCTCTACAAACAGAATATCGCAGGTGGTTCATTTCGAGGTATGAAGTGGGAAGCTGTGATTCCACAGGCAGATATCGGAAGATAAAAGGAAGGGGGAGGGAGCCATGGCAATCCTACACCACCAGTGAGCAATAGCTTCCCGAGCTTTAGGGCAGCCCCCTGGACTGAAACCCAGAGCAGCAGGACTGCACGTGTGAACTGGGGGCGACTGGTGGTTTTAGAAGCACAAAGGGCAGAGACGTGCCCTAATCTGGAGGCAAGGACTGGGAGCGCTGCTGAGGGGCAAACAACCCAGGAAGCTGCTCTTTATAACAGCACAGACAGAAATGGAGATAGTGTGGCCTGGAGAGCTCACTGAAGAACAGACTGTGATCTCTCAGCTCTGAGGCAGTGGGCTGGAAACTATCTCTTCTGCTCTCTCAGAAGAGATGTGGGAAGCCAGCAGGGAAAGCCACCAGAGAACAAAAGCCCCCCAAAACCGGTTCCCACTGAGTCCATCCCCCACCACAGGGGCAAGGCAACTATGTGCAAACAGGGTTGCCTGAGTAAAACAGCACAACAGGCCCCTTTCCCAGAAGACAGGCTGGGAGAACAAGAGGCCAGCAACCCTAAGGTCCCTATAAATCGGGCGCATTTTTCTTGGGTTGTTGTCAATAATTTTGACTCTGTACACTCCCTCAAACTACCCTCAACAGAATGACTAGGAGGAAGAACCCCCCCCAAAAAAGGAAAGATTTAGAGATTATGACTTATGCCACAGATTTACAAGTGGGTTCATATGTAACCATGATATCAGAGATGGAATTCAGGCTAGCAATTGTGAAGACAATAGCTAGAATGGAAAACCCAATTAATGGCAACATAGGGTCTCTAAGGGCAGAAATGAAAGCTGAATTGGCAGAACTGAAAAATGCTATCAATGAGATCCAATCTAATCTAGATAATATAACAGCTAGGGTAAGTGAAGCAGAAGAATTAATTAGTGATCTAGAAAACAAATTAATAGACAAGAAGGAAAAAGAGTAGGAGAGGGAAAAACAATTGAAAATCATGAAAGTAGAATCAGAGAAATAAGTGACACCATGAAATGTTCCAATGTCAGAATTATTGGGATCGCTGAGGTGATGGAGAGAAAGTGACAGGACTAGAAGATATATTTGAGCACATCTTGCTGAGAAATTCCCTAATCTGGGGAATAAAACAAACATTTGTGTCCTAGAGGCAGAGAGGACCCCTCCTAAGATCAAGAAAACAGGCCAATGCCCCTGCATGTAATAGTAAAACTTGCAAATTTAGAAACAAGAAAACCATCTTAAGGGCAGTTAGGGGAAGAGATTCCTTACGTACAGAGGGAGGAACATCAGAATAATGTCACACCTATCCAGAGAGACCTGGCAAGCCAGAAAGGCCTGGCAAGACATATTCAGGGTACCAAATAGAAGAACATGCAGCCAAGAATACTTTATCCAGCAAGGCTGTCATTTAGAATGGATGGTGAGATGCAGAACTTCTAAGACTGGCAGAAACTGAAAGAATATGTGACCACTAAGCCAGCCCTGCAAGAAATATTAGGGAGGGTTCTATAAAAGGAGAAAGACCCCAAGAGTGATAAAGATCAGACATTTACAGGGACAATCTATAAAAACAAGGTCTTCATAGGCAACATGAAGACAATAAATGTATATCTTTCAATAATCACTCTCAACATGAACAGTCTAAATGCTCCCATAAAACGGTACAGAGTTGCAGACTGAACAAAAAGATGGGAACCATCCATAGGCTATCTACAACAGACTCATTTGAACCTAAAGATACATCCACACTGAACGTGAAGGCATGGAGATCCACTTTCCATGCCAGCGGACCTCAAAAGAAAGCTGGGGTAGCAATTCTCTTATCAGACGAATTAGATTTTAAACTAAAGTCTGTGGTTAGAGACACAGAAGGACACTATATCATTCTTAAAGGGTCTATCCAACAAGAAGTTCTAACAATTGTAAATATCTATGCCCCCAACATGGGAGCAGCTATCTACATAACCCAACTGTTAACCAAAATAAGAGTCATATTGATAACAATACGTTAATTGTAGGAGACCTCAATACCCCACTCTCAGCAATGGACAGATCATCTAAGCAGAAAATCAACCTGGAAACAAGAGCTTTGAATGATACACTGAACCAGATGGACCTCATAGATATTTACAGAACATTCCACCCTAAAACAACAGAATACTCATTCTTTTCGAGCACACGTGGAACTTTCTCCAAAATAGACCACATACTGGGTCACAGATCAGGTCTCAACCAATACCAAAAGACTGAGATTATCCACTGTACATTCTCAGACCATAATGCTTTAAAACTGGAAATCAATCACAAGAAAATATTTGGCAGAAATTCAAACACCTGGAAGCTAAAGACCACTTTGCTCAAGAATGTTTGGGTTAACCAGGAAATCAAAGAAGAACTTAAACAATTCATGGAAACCAATGAGAACAAAAACACATCAGTCCAAAACCTATGGGATACTGCAAAGGAGGTCCTAAGGGGGAAATACATATAGCCATCTAGCCTAACTCAAAAAATAGAAAGATTCTGAATTCACCAACTAACTTCACACCTTAAAGAACTAGAGAAAAAGCAACAAACGATGCCTAAGCCACACATTAGAAGAGAAATAATATTAGAGCAAAGATCAATTAATTAGAAACCAGAAACACAGTGGACAAGATCAATGAAAATAGTAGCTGGTTCTTTGAAAGAATTAATAAGATCAATACACCACTGGCCAGACTTATCCAAAAGAAAAGAGAAAGGACCCAAATTAATAAAATTATGAAGGAAAGGGGAGAGATCATGACTAACACCAAGGAAATAGAGACAATAATTAGGAATTCTTGTCAACAACTATATGCCAATAAGCTGAGCAACCTGGATGAAATGGATGCCTTCCTGGAAACCTATAAACTGCCAAGACTGAAACAGGAAGAAATTGACAACCTGAATAGGCCAATAACCAGTAATGAGATTGAAGCAGTGATAAAAAACCTCCCAAAAAACAAGAGTCCAGGGCCTGATGGATTCCTTGGGAGAATTCTACCAAACATTCAAGAAGAAATAATACCTATTCTCCTGAAGCTGTTTCAAAAAGTACAAACAGAAGGAAAGCTTTCAGACTCATTGTATGAGGCCAGGATTACCTTAATCCCCAAACCAGGCAAAGACCCCATCAAAAAGGAAAATTTCAGACCACTATCCCTGATGAATATGGATTCCAAAATCCTCAACAAAAATCCTAGCTAATATGATCCAACAATACAATAAAAACATCATCCACCATGAGCAAGTGGGATTTATTCCTGGGATGCAGGGGTGGTTCAACATTCATAAATCAATCAGTGTGATAGAACAAATTAATTAAAAGAGGAGAGAGAAGAACCATATAGTCCTCTCAACTGATGCCAAAAAAGCATTTGACCATTACAGCATCCTTTCCTGATTAAAACTCTTCAGAGTATACGGATAAAAGGAACATTCCTCAAGTTCATAAAATCCATCTATGAAAAATCCACAGCGAATATCCTCCTCAACGGGGAAAAGCTGAGAGCCTTTCCCTTAAGATCAGCAACATGTCAAGGATGCCCACTCTCACCACTATTGTTCAACATAGTACTAGAAGTCTTGGCAACAGCAATCAGACAACAAAAAGAAATAAAAGGTATTCAAATTGGCAAAGAAGAAGTCAAACTCTCTCTGTTCACAGACGACATGATACCCAAAAGACTCAACCCTCAAATTACTAGAATTCATCCATCACTTCAGTAATGTGGTAGGATACAAAATCAATGCCCAGAAATCAGTTGCTTTCTTATACACTAACAACACAACTGTAGAAAGAAAAATTAGAGAAATGATTCCATTTTCAATAGCACCAAAAACCGCAAGATACCTAGGAATAAGCCTAACCAAAGAGGCAAAGGATCTATACTCTAGGAGCTACAGAACACTCATGAAAGAAACTGAAGAAGACACAAAAAGATGGAAAAATATTCCATGCTCATGGATCATAAGAATAAACATTGTTAAAATATTTATGCTACCCAGAGCAATCTACACCTTCCATACCATGCTGATCAAAATTCCAATGACATTTTTCAAAGTGTTGTAACAATCAATCCTAAAATTTGTATGGAATTAGAAAAGACCCTGAATTACAAAGGAAATGTTGAAAAAGAAAAATAAAGCTTAGGACATCACATTGCCTGATTTCAAGCTACATTACAAAGCAGTGATCACCAAGACAGCATGGTACTGACACAAAAACAGACAATTAGACCAATGGTATAGAATAGAGAGCCCAGATATGGACTCTCAACTCTATGGTCAAATAATCTTTGACAAAGCAGGAAAACATATATGAACGGACAAAGACAGTCTCTTCAATAAATGGTGCTGGGAAAATTGGACAGCTATATGCAGAAGAATGAAACTTGACCATTCTCTAACACCCTACACAAAGATAAACTCAAAAAGGATGAAAGACCTCATTGTGAGTCAGGAATCCATCAAAATCCTAGAGGAGAACTTAGGCAATAACCTCTTTGACATTGGCCACAGTAACTTCTTTCAAGATACATCTCCAAAGGCTAGTGAAACAAAAGCAAAAATGAGCTTTTGGACTTCATCAAGATACAAAGCTTCTGCACAGCAAAGGAAACAGTCAACAAAACAAAGAAGCAACCCAAGAATGGGAGAAGATATTTGCAAATGACACTACTGATAAAGGGCTAATATCCAGGATCTATAAAGAACTTCTCAAACTCAACACCCAAAAACTAAATAATTAGGTCCAAAAATGGGCAGAAACACTTCTCCAAAGAAGACATACAAATGCCTAACAGACACATGAAAAGTGTTCATCATCATTAGCCATCAGGAAAACTCAAACCAAAACCACATTGAGATACCACCTTCACCAGTTAGAACGGCAAAAACAGACAAGTCAAGAAACAACAAATGTTGGAGAGGTTGTGGAGAAAGGGGAACCCTCTTACACTGTTGGCGGGAATGCAAGTTGGTACAGCCACTTTGGAACAGTGTGGAGGTGTCTTAAAAAAATTAAAAATAGAGCTACCCTATGACCCAGCCATTGCACTCCTGGGTATTTACCCCAAAGACACAGACGTAGTGAAAAGAAGGGCCTTATGCACCCAATGTTCACAGCAGCAATGTCCGCAATAGCCACAGTGTGGAAAGAGCTAAGATGCCCTTCAACAGATGAATGGATAAAGACAATGTGGTCCATATATACAGTGGAATGTTAATCAGCCATCAGAAAGGATGAATACCCAACTTTTACATCAACATGGATGGGCCTGGAGGAGATTATGCTAAGTGAAATAAGTCAAGAAAAGAAAGTCAATCAGCATATGGCTTCACATGTTTGTGGAACATAAGGAATAGCATGGAGGATATTAGGAGAAGGAATGGAAAAATGAAGGGTGGGAATCAGAGAGAGAGATGAACCATGAGAGACTATGGACTCTGAGAAACAAACTGAGGGTTTTAGAGGGGAAAGGAGTGGCGGGATGGTTATCACAGTGATGGGTATTAAGGAGGGCATGTACCGCATGGAGCATTGGGTGTTATACGAAAACAACGAATCATGGATCACCACATCAAAAACTAATGATATATTGTATGGTGACTAATATAACTTAATAAAATTAAATTAAATTAAAAAAATTACACTGGCTAAAAAAAAAAAGGTATATTTATTCCTATGTTTATTCAGCATTGTTTACAATAGCCAAGATATAGAGACAATCTAAGTGTCCACTGGTAGATGAATGGATAAGAAAATTCAGCTCCATATTCATACATAAATAGATTACTGTTCCATATGAAACGATGAGTTCTTGCCATTTTAAACAACATGAATGGAATTAAAGGATAGTAGCTCAGTGTAGTAAGTCAGACTGACTGTCATATGATTTCACTTATAGATGAAATGTAAAAATCAAATGAATAAACAAGCAAAATGGTAGAATCTGTCTTGTAAATACAAAGAACTGAATGTTGCCCCAGAGGAGAGTGTGGTGGGGCTTGGGCAAAATAGGTCAAAGAGAGTGGGAGATACAGGTCACCAATTATGGAATCAATAACCATGGGGATAAAAGACACAGCACAAGGAATATAGTGAATTATACTATAATTGTGTTGTATGATGACAGATAATATCTACAATTGTGGTGAACATAGCATCACATAATGAGTTCAGGTTGTATTCCTGAAACTAAAGTAACACTGTCTATCAACTATACTCAAATTTTAAAAATTTGAAGAATTAAATACTGGGGCACACGGGTGGCTCAGTCAACTTAGTGTCTGTGTTTGGCTCAGGTCATGATCCCAGGATCCTGGGTAAGTCTCACGTCATGCTCCCTGCTCAGTGGGGAGTCTGCTTCTCCCTCTCCCCCACTGACTGTGCTCTCACTCTCTCTCAAATAAATAAAATCTTTTAAAAAATAAAAAAATACTTGAGATTAAACAGCACAAAATTAAAGAGTTGTACACTAAAAACTAGAAAATACTCACAAAAGACACATTATATACAACTGAAGGACATCCTGTGTGCCTGAAATATAAGACTTAATAGTGAGATGTCCATACTACCCAGGCAACCTTCAGATTCAAAGCAATCTCTAGCAAAATCAAAATGGCATATTTTATAGAAATAGGAAAAAAAAGCAAATTAAAAGACACTTGAAACCACAGAGATCCAAAATAGTCAAGAAATATTAAGAATACCAAGGTAACACTATGACTTTTGCTGATCAAAACATACTAAAAACTACTATAACTAAAATAGTATGGTACTGAAATAAAAACAGATGTAGAACCATGGCATAAAACAGCACATTAATACAACAATGCACAAACAAGGCTATGACAGTGGGCCTAGAATACACAGTGGGGAAAAAGGTAGTCTCTTCAATAACAGTGTTGAAATATTGGACAACCCCCTAAAAAAGAATAAAATTGGACCCTGTCTCTAACAAAAATCAATGCGAATTAAAGGCTTAACACCCAAAACAATAAAATGCTTATAAGAAAACTTGGGGGAATATCTTTTTTTAAAAAGCTTTTATTTATTTATTTGAAAGAGACAATGAGATAGAGAGAGAGAGCATGGGGGGGGGAGGGTCAGAGGGAGAAGCAGACTCCTGCTGATCAGGAAGCCTGATGTGGGACTTGATCCCAGGACTCCAGGATCATGACCTGAGCCGAAGGCAGTCGCTTAACCAAGTGGGCCACCCAGGCGCCCTGGGGGAATATCTTTTAAACAGTGGACTGGGCAAGGATATACTCAATAGGATACTGAACACAGACAATAGCAAATACAGCATAGCTGGATACAAAAACAAAAAAGCTTCTGCATAAAAAGGAAACAATAAAACAAAAGGGAAACATATGGAAGGAGATAAAATGTTTGCAGGTAATATATCTGATTAGATAAGTTAATATACAAAATATATAAAGAATTTCCATAACTCAAGAAAAAAAATATCCAAATAAAAGAGGGCAAAGGACCTAAATAGATATTTTCCAAAGAAGACATACAAATGGTTGAAATTCTATCAAGGTGCTCACTATTATCAGGAAAATGCAAATAGAAACATCAACCTTGTAGGGTAACTATTATCAAAAAATAATGGGCAAGTATGGTGACAATGTGGAGAAAAGTGAACCTTTTAACAGTTACTTGGGAATGTAAATTAGTACGGCCACTATGGAAAACTGAAATCTGGATCTCAAAGAGATATCTAAACTTCCATTTTATTAATAATAGCATTATAGGTAAGGTGTAGAAAAACCTAAATATCCATTGATAAATTCATTAAAAAATATGGTATATGCATAGAATGAAATAAGATTCATATTTTAAAAAGAAGGAGGGGTGCCTGGGTGGCTCAGTCATTAAGCATCTGCCTTCTGCTCAGGTCATGATCCCAGGGTCCTGGGATTAAGCCCCACATCGGGCTCCCTGCTCAGCGGGAAGCCTGCTTCTCCATCTCTCACTCCCCCTGCTTGTGTTCCCTCTCTTGCTGTGTCTCTCTGTCAAATAAATAAAACCTTAGCAAAAAAGAGAAGGAAACCCTGTCATTTGTGAAAACATGGTTGGACCTGAAGGACTTTATGCTAAGTAAAATAAGCTAGACACAGGAAGACAAATATTGAACGAGTTCTCTTAAATTTGGAATCTATAAGACTCAACTACATAGAAGCTGAGAATAGAATATGGCCAGACAGAGGGAGAAATGAGGTGTTGACCAAAAGGTAAAAGTTTTTTGTCATGCAAAATGAGCAAGTACTAGATATTAAATAAAAAGTAATATATTTAATATACTTAATATAAAATATACTTAATATACTTAATCAGTGGTATATTATATGCTTGAAATTTTCTAAGAGTGTAATTTATTGTTCTCATCACTACAACCAGGAAAAAATTTACCTATATGAGATATAAGGATATAGTACGTTAGCCCTATTTGGCAATTATTTCACAATGTGTATTTACGTCAAAATATCCACTATACATCCCAAATTATACAGCTTTTGGCTGTCAACCATACCTCAGTAAAAATGGAGAAAAAAAGAAAAGAACCGATTACATAAGCATTGAAAATTTAAAAAATAGTTAAACAAATGAAGTAAGTAAAAGACATACACTGAAATACAAAATATTGCTAAAAGAAATAAAAGTGACACAAATAGCTGGGAAACCATCCCACATTTATGAACTAGAAGACTTAATATTGTAAAGATACCAATAATACCAAACACATTGTAATAGCTATCAAAATCCTAAATCAAATTTTGCAGATGCAGAAATATAAAAACCATTTTAAAATCATGGTTTTCTTTTTTTTTTTGTAATTTTTAATTTTATTATGTTATGTTAGTCACCATACAATACATCATTAGTTTTTGATGTAGTGATCCATGAGCCATTGTTTTCGTATAACACCCAGTGCTCCATGCAGTACGTGCCCTCCTTAATACCCATCACCGGGCTAACCCATCCCCCCTCCCCCCTAAAACCATGTTTGTTTCTCAGGTCCATAGTCTCTCATGGTTCATCTCTCCTTCCAATAATTCCCCCTCATTTTTCCCTTCCTTCTCCTAATGTAGACAAATAGAAACAGAAGATGGAAGAAAAACCTACTTACATATATTGACAAATGGTTTTGAACAAAGTTGCTAGGACCACTCAATGTATAACAGACAGTGCCTTCAAAAAATGGTTGAGAAACAACAAAATAGAACAGTTCAATGAACCCAGGAGCTGGTTCTCTGAAAAAATCAACAAAACTGATAAACCTGTAGCCATACTCATCCAAAAAAGAGCATTCAAAAATCACAAACAAAAGAGGAGATATAGAAATATAAACAATTGTAAGAGAATATTATGAAAAATTATATGCCAGCAAATTTGATAACCTAGAAGAAATGGACAAATTCCTAGAAATTTACAAACTACTTCAACAGATTGATAAGTGGTACAGAACTCGAATCCATAATCAACATATTCCCAACAAAAAAAGTCCAGGGCCAGATGGCTTCCCAGAGGAATTCTACCAGACATTTAAAAAAGAATTAATTCCTATTCTCCTCAAATCATTTTATAAAAAGAAAGGGAAGGAAAGCTTCCAAAGTCATTCTATGAGCATTACCCTGATATGAAATCAGAGAGAAACTCCATTTAAAAAAAGAACTATAGGCCAATATCCCTGAGGGGCATGGATGGAAGAATTCTCAACAAAATACTAAAAAAAATCCAAATACATTAAAAAAATCATTCACCATGATCAAGTGGTGTTATTCCTGGAATGCAAGGGTGGTTCTGTATTCCCAATTCAAGCAAGGAGAAACAACACTAACAAGAGAAAACATAAAAACCACATGGTCACTTCACTAGATGCAGAAAAAGCATTTGACAATTACAACATTCATTCATGATAAAAACCCTCAACAAAGTAGCTTTAAAGAGAACATACCTCAACACAATGAAGGCCTTATATAAAAAACCTGGAGCAAACATCATACTCAAATGGTGAAACCTGAGACCTTTTCTCTTAAGAACAAGAAGAGGAGCCTACTGTCACACCTCTAGGGGAGGCGTGTCACAACTTTAATTCAATACTGGAAGTCCTAGCCACAGTAGTTAAACAACAAAAAGAAATAAAAGTCATACAAATTGAAAACGTCCACTATTTGCAGATGACATGAAATACTACATACAGGAAACTCTAAAATCTCCACCAAAAAACTAAAACTGGTAATTGAATTAAGTAAAGTTGAATGATACAAAATCAACTTACAGAAAATGTTGTGTTTCTATACACTAATAATGAAGCCTGAGAAAAAGAAATTAAGAAAACAATCCCACTTACAATTGCATGAAAAACAACAAAGTACCTAAGAAAAAACAACCAAAAAGAACTGTACTGAAATACATGTGAAAGATCTGTACTTTGCAAACTAAAAAACACTAAAGAAAGAAATTGAAGATGACACAAAGAAATGGATGAACACTGTATACTCATTGGAAGAACAAATATTCTTAAAATTCTAAACCATCTACACATATAATGCAATCCCTATCAAAATACCAATAGCATTTTTTATAGAACTGAAACAATCCTAAAATTTGTATGAAACCACAAAGACCCTAAATAGAAAAGCAATCTTGAAAAAGAAGAACAAAACTGGAGGTATCATAATTCCAGACTTTAGGTTATATTACAAAGGTGTAATAATCAATACAGTAAGGAAATGACACAAAAATAAACACACAGGGACACCTGGGTGGCTCAGTCTGTTGAGTTCCAATTCTTGATCTCAGTCCAATTCTTGACCACAGGGTTGTGAGTTCAAGCACTGAGTAAGTTCAAGCCCACATTGGATGTGGTGCCCATTTAAAAAAAGACACACAAATCAATGGAAAAGAACAGAGAGCTCAGAGATAAATCCACAACTATGGGTCAATTAATCTTCAACAAAGGAAACAAGAATGTACAATGGAAAAAAAGACAGTCTCTTCAATAAATTGTGTTAGGAAAACTGGCCAGCTACTTGCAGAAGAATAAAACTGAGCCATTGTTTTTATGAACCATTTTCTTACCCAACACACAAAAATAAATTAAAAACAGATTAAAGACCTAAATGTGAAATGTGAAACCATAAAAATCCTATAAGAGAGCACAGGCTCTCCCGATATCTCTCCTGATTCAAGGAAAACAAAAGCAAAAATAAACTATTGATACTTCATCAAAAGTGTCTTTAAAAAGCCTTCTGCACAAAGAAACTATCAATAAAATCAAAAGTCATCCTATCAAATAGGGAAAGACAACCTATTTGCAAATGACATATCTGATAAGGGTTAGTCAATACCCAGAAAACAAACAACAAGATAAGATAAGAAGATAAGCCAATACCCAGAAAACAAACAACAAAAAAACCCAGCCAAAAATGGGCAAAAGACACAAACAGACATTTCCAAAGAAGACATACAGTTGGCCAACAGACACATAAAAAGATGCTCAACATCACTCATCATCAGGGAAATGCATATTAAAACTACAATGAGATATCACCTCACACCTGTCAGAATGGCTAAAATCAGTAACACAAGAAATAGTAGGTGCTGCAAGGATGTGGAGAAAGGGAAACCCTCTTGCATTGTTGGTGGGAATGTAAACTGGTGCAGCCACTCTGGAAACAGTATGGAGGTTTCTCAAACGTATGGAGACTCCTTAAAAAGTTAACAGTTGAACTACCCTATGATCCGACATTTGGTATTTACCCCCAAATGCAAAAACACCAACTCACAGAGAGTCATGCATCCCTATGCCTTTTGAAGGCATAACCAAAGCCACCCAATAACCAAAGCCACCCAAGTGTCCATGGATACATGAATGGATAGAGAAGATATGACACACACACACAAACAGAAGTATTATTTAGCAAAAAAATAAAAAAATAAAATCTTGCCATTTGCAATATTTATGGAGCGAGACAAATACCATAGATTTCACTCATTTGTGGAATGTAAGAAACAAAAGAAACAAGTAAAATGAAAAAAAAGAGAGAGAGAGGTAAACCAAGAAACAGACTCTGAACTACAGAGAATAAACTGATGGTTACTAGAGGCAGGTTTGGGGAGGATCGGTGATGGGCATTGAAGAGCACGCTTGCTAGGATGAGCACAGGGTATTGTATGGAAGTGCTGAATTAATATATTGTATACCTGAAACTATTATTACACTATATGTTAACTAACTGGACCTGGAAGTTAATAAAAAAAAATGTTTAGGGAAACTAGCTATTCACACGCAAAAGAATGAAAGTAAACATTTATCTTAACCCCCACACAAGAATTACCTTATATTGAATTAAAACCAGAAAACAAACCAAAGACAAACACACATACAAACAAAAAATCCTAGAGGAAAACAGAGGGAAAGCTTCAAGACCCTGGATTTGGCAAAAGGCACAGGGTAAAAGCAGAACAGACAAATGTTACTACATTAAACTTAAAACTTATTTTGTACATCAAAGGATAAAATCAACAGAGTGAAAAGCATCCTACAGAATGGGAGAAAATATCTGCAAATCATATACATATAATGCATTCATATATCAGAAATAATAAAGAATTACTCCAATTCAACAACAAAAATATAAAATAATTCAAAATTTAAAAAATAGGTGAAGTGCTTAAATTCACATTTTTTTCAGTGATGATATGCAAATGGCCAATAGTGCATGTAAAGAGTTGTTCTGGCGGAGGAGTTAAGGTGGCAGAAGAGTAGGGGCATGCAGAGTTTGGCTCACTCCTCAAACACAGCTAGACAGTTAGCAAATCATTCTGAACACCCAAGAAATCAACTGGTCTGAGGGAACAAAAACTGCAAGTCTACAAGTAGAAAAGCAACCACCTTTTGGAATGTAGGAGGTGCAGAGTTGACTTGGGGGAGATACACCTGTGGATACAGTGGCAGGGCAGGTGCCCTGCTTAAGGGGGCTACCACAAAGTATTATAAGCAGCAGAGCACACAATCAGAACTTTTAGAAGTCTGCTAACATGGTGCTCAGGAGATAAAGCAGGGAGGAATCTGGAGTGAGAGGGTGGTCTGAGGATCACGTGGGTCACAAGAGCAGGGGGTGCCAATGTGCTGTGCTGTTCCCAGGCACAGTAGTAGGGAAGTCAGCTAAGAACACTGGGTATTGGTGCCAGCTTTCTGCTCTACTTTGCCCTAAACTGCTAATTGCTGCACAGTTGAGCAACCACTTTCCTGAGACATCTTACAAAGTGCAGGAGACCCTCCCCCAGAAGAATAGTGCAAGTCTGCATCATGGGAGACCCTAAAATTTGAAGTTTTCAAACTCAGTCACACACCAGATAAAAGCCTTGGACACAGACAGGTTACACACAGGGTTCTGACAGAAACCAGGGACACAAGTAGGGTGATTGATTGTTCTTCTGTAAGGGCTCACTGAACAGTGGGGGGCAGACTTTCAGCTCCAGGGTTAGAGAACAGGTACTACCGTTTTCACCGCATCAGTGCTGAAAACCTTCACGGAGCAAAACACCACCACCTACTAGAGGTTAGAGCTGCATATACCAAGTCCCATCACCCTGCACCATGGAGGCGCATTTCCACTGAAATAAGTCACCTGAGAATCAATGTAGCAGGCCCCTCCCCCAGAAGATCAGCACAAACAACTCTGTCACACCAAGTCTACTGATCATAGAGTGCTGCAAAGTTTCAGAGCTAGGGGAAATAGGATCTAGCTTCCTTATTTTTATTCTTTATTTTATTATTATATTTCCATTTATTTTTTTCATTCCTTTATTATTTTTTATTTATACATACATATATCTTATATATAAATTTTATTTTTTGTTTATTTTCAATTTTATTTTATTTTATTTTTAATTTTATTATTTTATATTTTATTTTAATTTTTTATTTTATATTATTATTTTATGTTCTTTCAATCTAGATTCTTTTTAAAAAAGATTTTATTTATTTATTTGACAGAGAGAGATACAATGAGAGAGGGAACACAAGCAGGGGGAGTGGGAGAGGGAGAAGCAGGCTTCCCACAGAGCAGGGAGCCCGATGAGGGGCTCGATCCCAGGACCCTGAGATAATGACCTGAGCTGAAGGCAGACACTTAACAACTGAGCCACCCAGGCGCCCTTCAAGCTAGAATCTTTTAACAAACAGACCAAAACACACCCAGGATCTAGTTTTCTTTTTCTTTTTCTTTTCTTTTTTTCTTTCTTTCTCCTTTTCTTTTCTGGACAAAATGATGAAATAGAGAAATTCACCCCAAAGGAAAAAATAGGAGTTGTCCTCACAGGCAGGTATGTAGTCAATACAGATATAAGAAAGATGTCTGAACTAGAATTTAACAACAATTATAAGGATACTAACTAGGTTTGAAAAAGGCATAGAACACACTAGAGAGCCCTCACTGTAGAGACAAATGAACTAAAATCTAGTCTGGCTGGGATTAAAAATGTTTTAATCAGGGGCGCCTGGGTGGCTCAGTTGGTTGAGTGACTGCCTTCAGCTCAGGTCATGATCCTGAAGTCCTGGGATCGAGTCCCGAATTGGGCTCCCTGCTCAGCGGGGAGCCTGCTTCTTCCTCTGACCTTCCCCCCTCTCATGTGCTCTCTCATTCTCGCTCTCTCAAATAAATAAATAAAATCTTTTAAAAAAATGTTTTAATCAAGAGGCAGTCCCCACTGGAGGCTATAAAAATGAGCGTGCGTGAAGTAGAAGAGTAAATCAGTGATCTAGAAGAATAATTAAGGAAAATAATGAAGTTGAAAAGAATAGAGGAAGAAAGGTAGGATCATAAGGTAGGATCACAAAAGCAGACTTAGGGAACTCAGCAACTAATTAAAACATAATAACATTCATATCATAGGAGTCCCAGAAGATGAAGAGAGAGATAAAGGGGCAGAAGGTTTTGAGCAAATTATAGCTAAAAACTTCCCTAATCTGGAGAAGGACACAAACATCAAAATTCAACACACACATAGAACTCTCATTAAATTCTCAAAAGCCAACCACTGCCAAGGCATATCAAAGTCAAAATCAGAAAATACACAGACAAGGAAAGAATCCTGAAAGGAGCAAGGGAAAAAACAGTTCCTAACCTATAAGGGAAGGCAAATCAGGTTCACAGCAGAACCGTCCACATAAATTTAGTGTGTGAGAAGAGAGTGGCAGGATATATTCAATTTACTGACTGGGAAAAACATGCAGCCAATAATACTGTATTCAGCAAGGCTGTCATTCTGAAGAATGGAGAAATAGTTTCCTGATAAACAAAAACTATGGGAGTTTGTGACCCCTAAACCAGCCCTGCAAGAAATTAAAGGGGAACTCTTTGAGTGAAGAAAAAATGACCAAAAGCAACAAAGACTAGAAAGGACCAGTGAAAATCACCAGAAACACCAACTCTGCAGGGAACAATGGCATCAAATTCCTATCTTTCAGTAATTACTCTGAATGTAAGGACTAAATACTCCAATCAAAAGAGACAGGATATCAGATTGGATAAAAAAGCAAGATCCGTCTCTATGTTGCTTACAAGAGACACATTTTAGACCTAAAGACACCTGCAGATTGAAGGTGACAGGTAGGGAGAGGTGAGGGAAGATGGCGGAAGACTAGAGGACCCATATTTCATCTGATCCCTTGAATTCAGCTAGATAGCTATCAAATCATTGTCAACACTGCGAATTCAACCTGAGATCTAAAAATATTTGCTGAAATTCTACAAATAGAAAAAGCAACCGTGTTTTGCAAGGAGGAGGTACAGAGATGTGAATCTGAGGGGATATATTTGGGGATATATTTGAAGAGAAACTATGGCAGGGATATAGCAGTGGAGCACAAAATCAGAACTTTTAGAAGTGTGTTCCTGTGAGGGACATCCCTGCCTGTAAGGTGCTCAGGTGACGAAGTAGGCAGAATCCTAGGTAGGAAACTGTGGTCTTCAGATCCCCAGGGTCACAGAAAGAATGGGCGTGCGTGAGTGAGGCAGAGTTTCTAAGCACTAGAGCAGAAAAATGGGTTACAATTCGCAAGGCCTGGAGTGGCCTCTGAGATAGGTGTTGCTGTAAACTGTGAGCAGCAGCACCATTGGGCGACTGCTTTCCAAGCAGGGGCCCAACAAGTGACAACCACTGGGAGATCCTGCTCCTTCCCCTGGGAGGGTTATTGGCGCAGGTGCACACACAATCAGGCAACAGTCCCCTAAGGAGGGGCCCAGCCAGTAGCAGGGGTGCAAGAAGAGCACCCTCCCTCTCCTGGGAGATTGGTATAGGTGTGCACTACAGGAGACTGTGGAGTTTGGTACACACAAAAGGGACTGACTGCTTTTCCCTGAGGGTGCACTGAAGAGTGGGGCCCATGAACCTTCAGCTCCAGGGCTGGAGACTGGGGCACTGCCATTTTTATTTTATTTTATTTTATTTTTTCATTCTCTAAAGCTTTGAGAAAAGCATTCAGGGAATAAAAGCCATATAGAACAACCCGAGGCAGCATACACTGAGCCTGTCTCCCTGGCAAAGGCTGGTGCAACTCTGCCAAGGCAAAGACACTTGAGAATCAGTGCAACAGGCCACTCTACCAGAAGACAAGCAGGAACATCAGGCAAATACCAAGTTTATGGATCACTAAGAATTGAAAAACTCCTGCACTAGGGGAAATAGTATATAGAATTTGATGTTTTTATCCTCATGATTCTATAGTTTTTCAGTTTAATTTTTTTCTTTTTTCTTTTCAACTGTTTCTTGTTTTATCAACTCTGTTTTTATGTCTTTTTTAAATTTCTATTTTTACATTTACATTTTATAGCTATATTATTCAGTTTTGCTTCCATTCACTATTTTTAATTTTGTTTGTGTGTGTGTGTTTTTTTTTTCTACACAATTTTGGGATTTAGTGTCTTCTAACAAACAGACCAAAATATACTCAAGGACCATGTGGATCACCCTGTTTTGTCCATCTGTGAGATTATATTCCTTTTTCTCTATTTTTTCTTTTCTTCTCTTTTCTTTTTCTTTTTCTTTTTTTTTTTTTTTTTTTTTTTTTTTTTTTTTTTCTTTTTTTGTTTTTTTTTTTTTTTTTTTTTTTGGCTTCTGACCTACTTGGATTTGTCTAGTGTATATTTTGCTGGGCTCATGGTATTTTTTGATAATGTTCTCTTGTTCATGTAGCCTTCTTGGGACAAAATGACTAGAAAGAGAAATTCACAATAAAATAAAGAGAGATTAATACTCTTGCACATAGATCTAATTAATATGAATATATGTAAAATGTCAGACCTAGAATTCAGAATAACAATAACAAAATTACTAGCTTGGCTTGAAAAAAGCATAAAAGACATTAGAGAATCCCTGGGTGCAGAAATAAAATCTAATCAGGCTGAAATTAAAAATACTTAAACTGAAATGCAGTCTAAAATGGATGATCAACTAGTGTAAATGAGGCAGAAGAGAGCCAGAGCTATAGAATTCAAAATGATGGAAGGAAGCTGAGAAAAAGAGAGAAAAACAATTAATGGATCATGAGGGAGGAGAGGCTTCAAGAAATCAGTGATACCATAGAGTGAAACAATATTAGAATAATTGGGGTCCCAAAGGAAGAAGAAAGAGAAAGAGGGATATATAGTATATTTGAGCAAATCATAGCCGAGATTTTCCATAATCTGGGAAAGGAAGCAGGCATTCAAATCCAGAAGGTACAGAAAACACCTTCAAAATCAATAAAAATAGATCAACACCCCGACATATAATAGTGAAGCTTGCAAATCTCAGAGACAAAGAGAAAATCCTTGAAAGCCGTAGAGATAGGAGGTCCTTAGTGTACAAAGATAGGAACATTAGACTGGCAGCAGACATATCCATAGAGATCTACCAGGCCAGAAAGGATTGACATGATATATTCAGAAAGCTAAATGAGAAAAACATGCAGCCAAGAATATTTTATCTGTCAAGGCTATAATTCAAAATGGAAGGAGAGAGAAAGAGTTTCGAGGACAACAGAAACTAAAAGAATTTGTGATCACTAAGCCAGCCCTGCAAGAAATATTAAATCATTTGTGTTTCTATACATTAATGAGACAGAAGAAAGTAAAATTAAGGAATCAATCCCATTTCCAATTGCACCAAAAACCATAAGATACCTAGGAATAAACCTAACCAAAGAGGCAAAGAATCTGTACTCTAAAAACTACAGAACACTCATAGAAACTGAGGAAAATACAGAGATGGAAAAACATCCCATGTTAATGGATTGGAAGAATAAAAATTGTTAAAATCTCTATGGTTCCCAAAGCAATCTACACATTCAATGCAATCCCTATCAAAATAACGCTGACATTTTTCACAGAGTTGGAACAAATAATCCTAAAATTTGTATGGAAACAGAAAAAAACGTGAATATCCAAAGGAATGTTGAAAAAGAAAAAGAAAGCTGGTGGCATCACAATGCCTGATTACAAAGCTGTAATGAACAAGACAGCATGGTAGTGGCAAAAAAACAGACACATAAATCAATGGAACAGAATAAAAAACACAGAAATGGACTCTCAACTCTATAGTCAACTAATTTTTGACAAAACAGGAAAGAATATCCAATGGAAAAAGGACAGTCTCTTCAACACTCGGTGTTGGGGAAATTGGCCAGCCACATGCAGAAGAATAAAACTCAACCATTCTCTTACACCATACACAAAAAGAGACTCTAAATGGATGAAAGACCTCAACGTGAGATAGGAATCTATCAAAATCCTAGAGAAAAACACAGGCAGCTACCTGAGACTGGGGCTGCAGCACCTTTTTGCTAGATATGTCTCCAAAGGAAAGGGAAACAAAAGCAAAAATGAACCACTGGGGCTTCATCAAGATAAAAAGCTTCTGCACAACAAAGGAAACAGTCAACAAAGTAATAGGCAACCCATGGAATGGGAGAAGATATCTGCAAATGTCTTTTTTTTAAAATATTTTATTTATTTATTTTGACAGAGAGAGACACAGCAAGAGAGGGAACACAAGCAGGGGGAGTGGGAGAGGGAGAAGCAGGCTCCGCGCTGAGCAGGGAGCCCGACATAGGGCTTGATCCCAGGACCTTGGGATCATGACCCGAGCCGAAGGCAGACGCTTAACGACTAAGTCACCCAGGCACCCCTATCTGCAAATGTCTTACAGATAAAGGGCTATCCAAGATCCATAAAGAACTTAAACTCAACACCCAAAAAACAAATAATCCAGTCAAGAAATGGGCAGAAGACATGAGCAGACATTTCTCCAAAGATGACATACAAATGCCTAACAGACACATGAAAAACGCTCAACATCACTCATCATCAGGGAACACAAATCAAAATCACAATGATATATCACCTCACACCAGTCAGAATAGCTAAAATTAATATGTCAGGAAACAACAAATGTTGGCGAGGATGCAGAGAAAGGGGAACCTTCTTACACTCTAAGTGGGGATGCAAGCTAGTATAGCTACCTTGGAAAACAGCATGGAGGTTCCTCAAGAAGTTGAAAATAGAGCTACCCTATGACCCAGCAACTGCACTACTAGGGATTTACTCCAAAGATACAAATGTAATGATCTAAAGGGGATTTGAACCCCAATGTTTATAGTAGCAATGTCCACAATAGCCAAACTATGGAAAGAGTCCAGATGTCCACTGACAGATGAATGGATAAAGATATCTTATATATAATGGAATATTAATGAGCAATCAGATAAGATGAATACTTACCATTCACATCACCAGGATGGAACTGTAGAGTATTACGTTGAGGGGAAAGAAGTCAATCAGGGAAAGACAATTATCATGGTTCACTCATATGTGGACTATAAGAAACAGTGCAGAGGATCATAGGGGAAGGGAGTAAAACCTGAATATGATGAAATCAGGAGGGAGAGAAACCATAAGAGACTCTTAAGTATAGGAAAAAAACAGGGTTGCTGTAGGGCAGATGGATGGAGGAATGGGGTAATTGTGTGAAGGGCATTAAGGGAGGGCACATGATATGATGAGCACTCAGTGTTATATACAATGCATGAATTATGGAACTCTACATGTGAAAGTAATGATGTACTATATCTTGGCTAATTTAATTTAAATTAAAAAATAAGAATAGATGTAAAATAAATATAAATGTAAATTAAATATAAATATAAATATAAAGAAAAAATGAAGTGAGAGGATGGAGAACTATCTATAGTGCTAATGGATGTCTAAAGAAAGCCCATGTAGGGGTGCCTGGGTGGCTCAGTCGGGCATCTGCCTTCAGCTTGGGTCATGATCCCAGGATCCTGGTTTTGAGACCTGCGTTGGGCTCCCTGCAGGGTGCCTGCTTCTCCCTTTCCCACTCGCCCTGCTTGTGTTCCCTCTCTCACTGTGTCACTCTCTCTCAAATAAATAATAAATTTTTTTTAAAAAAGGAAAAGAAAGCCCATGTAGCAATACTTATATCAGAGAAACTATATTTTAAAGCAAACTCTCTAACAAGAGATGAAGAAGGGCATTGTATCATAATTAAGGGGTCTATCCACCAAGATGATCTAACAATTGTAAATGTGCATGCCCCCAACTTGGGAGCTCCCAAATATATAAATCAATTCATTACAAACATAAGGGAACTCATAATATAATAGTAGGAGGAGCTTTAACCTTCTTCTTATAGCACTGGACAGATATTCTAAGCAGAAAATAAATAAGTAAACAATGGAGAGGAAGGAAAGATGGCAGAGGAGTAGGGGACCCTAATTCAACTGGCCCCTGGAATTGAGCTGGATATCTAACAGACAACTCTGGGCACCCATGAAATCAGCCTGAGATGTAAGAAGATCTGGATCTCTCAAACAGAATATCACAGGTGGTTGGTTTTGAGGTATGAAGTGGGGAGCTCTGATTCCACAGGTAGATCTCGGAGGATAAATGGCAACAGAAAGGAGCCTGTCTGTGGGGATCCTACACCGCCAGTGGCGACAGCCGTGCACGCTGGGGATGGGGCACAAACTCGCAGACCAGTAGCAATGGGGAAAGGACACTAGGGCAGCCCCCAGTGCAGAAGCCCAGAGTGGAGGGTCGTGCATGTGAACTAGGAGTGGCTGGTGATTTTAGAAGCACAAAGGGCAGAGACATGTTCTGACCTGGAGGCAGCACTGGGGGTGCTGTGGAGGGACACACAACCCAGAACACTGCAATTTATAGCAGCACGGACAAAAATGGGGACGGTGTGGCCTGGAGAGCTCACTGAAGAACAGACTGCGTTCTCTCGGCTCTGAGGCAGAGGGTTGGATATGGTCTCTTCTGCTCTGACTCACAGAGGTGATGTGGAAAGCTGCCAGGGAAAGCCACCAGAGAACAAAAGCCCCAAAAACTGATTCCTGCTGAGCCCACCCCCGCCACAGGGGGGCAGGGCAACTCCACCCAAACAGGATTGCCTGAGTAACAGCACGGCAGGCCTCTCCCCAGAAGACAGGCTGGGAAAAAAAGAGGCCAGCAACCCTAAGGTCCCAAGAAAACAGGTGCATCTTGCTTGGGTTCTGGTCAACAATTTGGACTCTATACATTCCCTCAAACACCCATCAACAGAATGACCAGGAGGAGGAACCACCAAAATAGAAAAGACTCAGAGATTACGATGTATGCTGCAGATTTACAAATGGATGCAGATATAACCAAGATGTCGGAGATAGAATTCAGGTTAGCAATTGTGAAGACAATGGCTAGAATGGAGAAATCAATTAATGGCAACATAGAGTCTCTAAGGGCAGAAATGAAAGCTGAATTGACAGAACTTAAAAATGCTATCATTGAGATCCAATCCAATCTAGATAATCTAACAGCTAGGGTACCTGAGGGAGAAGAAAGAATAAGCGACCTGGAAGACAATAGATAAAAAGGGAAAAGAGGAGGCCAGGCAAAAACAACTCAGAATCCATGAAAATAGAATCAGAGAAATAAGTGACACCATGAGGCATTCCAATGTCAGAATAATTCGAATCCCAGAGCGAGTCAAGAGAGAGAGGACTAGAAGATGTATTTGAGCAAATCGTATCTGAGAACTTCCCTAATCTGGGGAATGAAACAAACATTCGAGTCCTAGAGGCCGAGAGGACACCTCCCAAGATCAAAGAAAACAGGTTAACACCCTGGCATGTAATACTAAAACTTGCAAATCTTAGAACCAAGGAAACCATCTTAAGGGCAGTTAGGGGGAAGAGATTCCTTATGTACAGAGGGAGGAACATCAGAATAACATCAGACCTATCCACAGAGACCTGGCAAGCCAGAAAGGCCTGGCAAGACATATTCAGGGTAATAAATGGGGAGAACATGCAGCCGAGAATACTTTATCCAACAAGACTGTCATTTAGAATGGATGGAGAGATGCAGAGCTTCCACGACTGGCAGAAGCTGAAAGAATATGTGACCACTAAGCCTGCCCTCCAAGAAATATGAAGGGGGGTTTTATAAAAGGAGAAAGACCCCAAGCGTGATATACAACAGAAATTTACAGAGACAATCTATAAAAACTAGGCCTTCACAGGCAATATGATGACAATTAACTCATATCTTCCAATAGTCACTCTCAACGTGAATGGCCTAAACGCTCCCATAAAATGGCACAGGGTTGCAGATTGGATAAAAAGACAGGAACCATCCATATGTTGCCTACAAGAGAATCATTTTGAATCTAAAGATACATCCAGACTGAAAGTGAAGGCATGGAGATCTATCTTCCATGCCAGCGGACCTCAAAAGAAAGCTGGGGTAGCAATTCTTATATCAGACAAATTAGATTTTAAACTAAAGTCTGTAATAAGAGACACAAAAGGACACTCTATCATTCTCAAAGGGTCTACCCAACAAGAAGTTCTAATGATTGTAAATATCTATACCCCCAACATGGGAGCAGCCATCTACATAAGCCAACTGTTAACCAAAATAAAGAGTCATATTGATAACAATACATTAACTTTAGGAAACCTCAATAATCCACTCTCAGCGATGGACAGATCATCTAAGCAGAAAATCAACCTGAAAACAGGAGCTTTGAGTGATACACTGGGCCAGATGGACCTCATAGATATTTACAGAACATTCCACCCTAAAACAACAGAATACTCATTCTTCTCAAGTGCACATGGAAATTTCACAAGAATAGACCACATACTGGGTCACAAGTCAGGTCTCAACCAATACCAAAAGATTGAGATTATTCCCTGCATAGACTCAGACCACAATGCTTTAAAACTGGAACACTATCACAAGAAAAAATGCGGAAGAAATTCAAACACTTGGAAGCTAAAGACGACTCTGCTCAAGAATGTTTGGGTCAACCAGGAAATCAAAGAAGAACTGAAACAATTCATGGTAATCAATGAGAATGAAAACACATCGGTCCAAAGCCTATGGTATACTGCAAAGGTGGTCCTAAGGGGGAAATACATAGCCATCCAAGCCTCACTCAAAAAAACAGAAAAATCCCGAATTCACCAACTAACTCTACAACTTAAAGAACTAGAGAAAGAGCAAAATGATGCCTAAGCCATGCATTAGAAGAGAAATAATTAAGATTAGAGCAGAGAACAATGAGTTAGAAACCAGAAACACAGTAGATCAGATCAATGAAACTAGAAGTTGGTTCTTTGAAAGAATT
This sequence comes from Mirounga leonina, assembly GCF_011800145.1. Taxonomy (NCBI): domain Eukaryota; kingdom Metazoa; phylum Chordata; class Mammalia; order Carnivora; family Phocidae; genus Mirounga; species Mirounga leonina. Next base: position 105,037 of record NW_023269945.1, read on the forward strand.
AATAAGATAGATAAACCACTAGCCAGACTTATCCAAAAGAAAAGAGAAAGGACCCAAATTAATAAAATTATGAATGAAAGGGGAGAGATCAGGGCGCCTGGGTGGCTCAGTCGGTTAAGCGTCTGCCTTCGGCTCAGGTCATGATCCCAGGGTCCTGGGATCGAGCCCCGCATTGGGCTCCCTGCTCGGTGGGAAGCCTGCTTCTCCCTCTCGCACTCCCCCTGCTTGTGTTCCCTCTCTCGCTGTGTCTCTCTCTGTCAAATATATAAATAAAATCTTAAAAAAAAAAAAGGGGGGGAGAGATCATGACTAACACCAAGGAAAGAGAAACAATTATTAGAAATTATTATCAACAACTATATGCCAATAAATTGAGCAATCTGTATGAAATGGAGGCCTTCCTAGAAACCTATAAACTGCCAAGACTGAAACAGGAAGATATTGACAAACTGAATAGGCCAATAACCAGTAACGAGATTGAAGCAGTGATAAAAAACCTCCCCCCAAAAAAGAGTCCAGATCCTGATGGTTTCCCTGGGGCTTCTACCAAACATTCAAAGAAGAAATAATACCTATTCTCCTGAAGCTGTTTCAAAAAATGGAAACAGAAGGAAAAGTTCCAAACTCATTCTATGAGGCCAGCATTACCTTAATCCCCAAACCAAGCAAAGACACCATCCAAAAGGAGACTTTCAGACTGAAATCCCTGATGAATATGGATTCCAAAATCCTCAACAAAATCCTAGCTAATAGGATCCAATAATAGATTAAAAGGATCATCCACCATGTCCACGTAGGATTTATCCCCAAGACACAAGGGTGGTTCAACATTCGTAAATCAGTCCATGCGATAGAACACATTATTAAGAGGAGGGAGAAGAACCATATGGTCCTCTCAATTGATGCAGAAATAGCATTTGACAAAATACAATATCCTTTCCTGATTAAAACTCTTCAGAGTATATGGACAGAGAGAACATTCCTCAAGTTCATAAAATCCACCTATGAAAAACCCACAGCAAATATCATCTTCAATGGGGAAAAGCTGAGAGCCTTTCCCCTTAGATCAGGAACACGTCAAGGATGCCCACTCTCCCCACTATTGTTCAACATAGTACTAGAAGTCTTGGCAACAGCAATCAGACAACAGAAAAAGTAAAAGGTATTCAAATTGGCAAAGAAGAAGTCAAACTCTCTCTTTCCGCAGATGGCATGATACTTTATGTGGAAAATCCAAAAGACTCCACCCCAAATTACTAGAACTCATCCAGCAATTCGGTAATGTGGCAGGATACAAAATCAATGCACAGAAATCAGTTGCTTTCTTATACGTTAACAATACAACTGTAGAAAGAGAAATTAGAGAAACGATTCCATTTACAATAGCACCAAAAACCATAAGATACCTCAGAATAAGCCTAACCAAAGAGGTAAAGGATCTATACTCTAGGAACTACAGAACACTCATGAAAGAAATTGAAGGAGACACAAAAAGATGGAAAAATATTCCATGCTCATGGATCAGAAGAATAAACATTGTTAAAATTTCTAAGCTACCCAGAGCAATCTACACCTTCAATGCCACCCCGATCAAAATTCCAATGACATTTTTCAAAGTGCTGGAACAAACAATCCTAAAATTTGTATGGAATCAGAAAAGACCCCGAATCGCCAAGGAAATGCTGAAAAAGAAAATCAAAGCTGGGGGCATCACATTGCCCAATTTCAAGCTATATTACAAGCAGTGATCAGCAAGACAGCATGGTACTGGCATAAAAACAGACATCCTAGACCAATGGGACAGAATAGAGAACCCAGATATGGACCCTCAACTCTATGGTCAAATAATCTTTGACAAAGCAGGAAAAAACATGCAATGGAAAAATGACAGTCTCTTCAATAAATGGTGCTGGGAAAATTCGACAGCCACATGCAGAAGAATGAAACTCGACCATTCTCTAACACCACTCACAAAGATAAACTCAAAGTGGATGAAAGACCTCAATGTGAGACAGGAATCCATCAAAATCCTAGAGGAGAACATAGGCAGTAAGTTCTTTGACATCTCCCACAAAAACTTCTTTCAAGATACATCTCCCAAAACTAGTGAAACAGAAGTAAAAATGAACTTTTGAGACTTCATCAAGATAAAAATGTCTGCACAGCAAAGGAAACAGTCAACAAAACAATGAGGCAACCCACAGAATGGGAGAAGATATTTGCAAATGACACTACAGATAAAGGGCTGCTATCCAAGATCTATAAAGAACTTCTCAAACTCAACACCCAAAAAACAAATAAATCAAAAAGTGGGCAGAAGATATGAAAAGACGGTGCTCTGCAGAAGACATACAAATGGCTAACAGACACATGAAAAAATGTTCATCATCATTAGCCATCAGGGAAATTCAAGTCAAAACCACATTGAGATACCACCTTACACCAGTTAGAATGACAAAAATGGACAAGACAAGAAACAACAAATGTTGGAGAGGTTGTGGAGAAAGGGGAACCCTCTTACACTGTTGGTGGGAATGCAAGTTGGTACAGCCACTTTGGAAAACAGTGTGGAGGTGCCTCAAAAATTTAAAAATAGAGCTACCCTATGACCCAGCAATTGCACTTCTGGGTATTTACTCCAAAGACACAGATGTAGTGAAAAGAACGGCCATATGCACCTCAATGTTCATAGCAGCAATGTCTGCAATAGCCAAACTGTGGAAAGAGCCGAGATTCCCTTCAACAGATGAATATGTAAAGAAGATGTGGTCCATATATACAATGAAATATTACTCAGCCATCAGAAAGGATGAATACCTAACTTTTACATCAACATGGATGGGCCTGGAGGAGATTATGTTAAGTGAAATAAGTCAAGCAGAGAAAGTCAATTAGCATATGGTTTCACTTATTTGTGGAGCATAAGGAATAGCATGGAGGACATTAGGAGAAGGAAGGGGAAAAATGAGGGGGAGTTATTGGAAGGAGAGATGAACCCTGAGAGACTATGGACTCTGAGAAACAAACAGGGTTTTAGAAGGGAGGGGGGAGGGGGGATGGGTTACCTCGGTAATCGGTATTAGGGAGGGCATGTGATGCATAAGCACTGGGTGTTATAAGAAATCAATGGATCGTGGATCACGACATCAAAAACTAATGATGTATTTTATGGTGACTATCATAACATAAAAAAAAAAAAGAAAACAATGGCTTTGAATGACACACTGGACTTGATGCACTTAAGAGATCTATTCAGAACATGTCATCCTAAAGTGACAGAATCACATTCTTTCCGAGGGCACATGGAACATTCTCCAGAATAGATCACACAACGGGTCATAAATCAGCCCTTAGTAAGTACCAAAAGATCAAGATCAAACCATGCATACTTTCAGACCACAATGCTATGAAACTTGAAAAGTAGAAGAAAAAATTTGGAAGGACCATAAATACTTGGAGATTAAAGAAAATCTTACTAAAGAATGAATGGGCCAAACAGGGAATTAAAGAAGAAATTGAATAATACATGGATGCAAATGAAAATGAAAACATGACAGTGAAAAACCTTTGGGATGCAGAAAAGGCAGTTCTAAGAGGGAAGTGTATAGCAATAGAGATACCTCAAGACACAAGAAAAGTCTAAAATACACAACCTAACCTTAACGTGTAAGTACAGGACCTAGAATAAGAACAAATAAAGTGTAAAGGCAGCAGCAGAAGGGAAATAATAAAGATTAGAGCAGAAATTAGCAATATAGAAAGAATAAAAAACCAGTAGAATAGATCAATGAAACTTAGAGCTGGTTCTTCAAATGAATTAATGAAATTGATAAACCCCTAGGCAGACTTAACAAAGAAAAGAGAAAGGACCCAAAAAATTAAATCACAAATGATTTAAGGAGGGATAACAACCAATACCACAGAAATACAAACAATTAAGAGAGAATACCATGGAAAATTACATGCCAACAAACTGGGCATCTGGAAGAAATGGAAAATTCTTAGAAATGTACAAATTACCAAAACTGAAACAGGAAGAAATAGAAAATTTTGATAGACCCATTACCAGCAAAGAAATGGAATCAATAATCAAAAATCTCCCAACAAACAAAAATCCAGGGCCAGATGGTTTCCTGGGGAAATTCTGCCAGACATTTAAAGAAGAGTTAACACCTATTCTCAAACTGTTCCAAAATATAGATGTGAAAGGAAAACTTCCAAATTCATTCTATGAGGCCAGCATTACCTTGATTTCAAAACTAGACAAATATGCCACCAAAAGGAGAATTACAGACCAATATCCCTGATAAACATGGATGCAAAAATTCTCAATAAAATAAAAGAAAATCAAATTCAACAGTACATTAAAAGGATTATTTGCCATGATCAAGTGGGATTTATTCCTGGGTTGCAGGGATAGTTCAATATCCACAAATCAATCACTGGACAGATTAATAAAAGAAAGGATAAGAACCATATGATCCTTTTCAAAAGATTCAGAAAAAGCATTTGACAAATACAGCATCCTTCCTTGATAAAAATGCTCAACAAAGTAGGGATAGATTGAACACACCTCAACATTATAAGGGCCATAGATGGAAGACCTACAGCTAATCTCTACCTCAATGCAGAGAAACGGAGACCATTTCCTCTATGTTCAGGAACAAGAGAAGGATGTCCACTCTCACCAATAGTATTTAACATAGTACTGAAGTCTTAGCCTTGGCAATCAGACAACAAAAAGAAATAAAATGGCTCCAGATCAGCAAGGAAGAAGTCAAAGTTTCACTGTTTGCAGATGATATGATACTCTACATAAAAAACCCAGAAAGACTCCACCAAAAAACTGCTCGAACTTATAAATCCAGCAGAGCTGCAGGTACAAAATCAATGTGCAGAAATCTGTTTCATTTCTCTACAGAAATAACGAAACAGCAGAAAAAGAAATCAAGGACTTGATCTCATTTTCAACTGCACAAAACAAAAACAAAAACAAAAACAAACCACCTAGAATTAAACCTAACTAAAAGGGTAAATGATCTGTACTCTGCTAACTGTAGATCATGTATGAAAAAAATTGAAGAGAACACAAAGAAATGGAAAAGAATTCCATGCTCATAGACTGGAAGAACAAACATTGTTAAAATGTCTACACTTCCTAAAGCAATCTACACATTTAACACAATCCCTATCAAAATTTATCAGCATATTTTACAGACCTAGAACAACCCTAAAATTTATGAAGCCATAAAAGACCCCAAATAGCCAAAGCAATTCTGAGAAATAAAAACAAAAATAAGGCATCATAATTCCAGATATCAAGTTGTATTACAAAGCCGGTGATCATCAAAACAGCTTGGTACTGGCACAAACCCAGACACACAGATCAATGGAATAGAAGAGAGAACCCAGAAATGGACCAACAACTCTATGCAGACCAACAAAGCAGGAAGAATATCCAATGGAAAAAGAGAGTTTCTTCGACAAATGCTGTTGGAAAAATTGGGCAGCTACATGCAGAAAAATGAAACTGGACCATTTCCTTACACCATACACAAAAATAAACTCAAAATGGATGAAAGACCTCAATGTGAGACAGGAATCCATTAAAATCCTAGAGGAGACCATAGAAACCTCTCTGACATCAGCTGTAGCAACTTCTTATTAGGTGCTGAGGAAAGGGAAATAAAAACAAAAATGAGGAAAGCTTCTGCACAGTGAAGGAAACAATCAACAAAGCAATCTATGGAATGGGAGAAGATTATTTGCAAAGGACATATCAGATAAAGGGCTAGTATCCAAAATCTATAAAGAACTTATTGAACTCAACATCCAAAAAACAAATAATCCAGTTAAGAAATGAGCAGAAGACATGAATAGATACTTTTCCAAAGAAGACATACAAATGGCTAACAGACATAGGTTAAAAAAGATGCTCAGCCATGAGGTATTCTTAATCTCAGAAACAAACTGAGCATTGCTGGAGTGGTGGGGAGTGGGAGGGATGGGGTGGGTGGGTGATAGACACTGGGGAGGGTATGTGCTATGGTGAGCACTGTGAAGTGTGCAAGACTGTTGAATCACAGACCTGTACCTCTGAAGCAAATAATACATTATATGTTAATAAAAAAAGGGAGGAGGAGGGGGAGAGGG
>NW_023269946.1:0-6995 GCF_011800145.1 Mirounga leonina
TCCTGCTCCTACTGGGCCCTTGCGTTCAATAGTCTGAGAACAGGAACGCTGTTGACCTTTCAGCTGCTTCCACAATCACTCCTGAGGGCTTACAATATATTTTCTAAGAATAATTCCACACTTCCTCCATGAGGTGGACTACCTAGTATGCACAGAGGTGGACATGAAGTTCCGCGACCATGTGAGTATGGAGATCCTGTCCCCCCTCTTCGGCACCCTGCACCCCGGTTTCTACCAGGCAGCCTGCAAGGACTTCAGCTACGAGCATTGGCCACAGTCCCAGGCACACATCCCCAGGGACAAGGGCGACTTTTACTACATGAGGACCTTTTTTGGGGGGTCGGTGGTAGAGGTTCACCGACTGACCTTGGCCTGTCACCAGGCAATGGGGGTCAACCTGGCCACTGGGATTGAGGCTGTGTGGCACAATGAGAGCCACCTGAACAGGTACTTGCTGGACCATAAGCCCATTAAGGTGCTGTCCCCAGAGGACCCATGGGACCCTCAGCTGCTGGGCTGTCCCTGAGAGGACCTGTGGGACCCACAGCTGCTGGACTGCCCCTGGAGGACCTGTGGGATCCACAGCTGCTGGGCTGCACCCCATCATGAAGAAGTTGAGATTCATGGCTGTGCCCAAGAATCACCAGGACATCAGCAGTGGTTATTACTTGAGGAGTCATTTTGGTGCCCACTGGGTCTTTCACTTGAGTTAACACAGATGAGCCCGAAGGAAGGACGTCATCAGTTAGGAAGTACAGACGAAGGTCAGAGTGGAGGTGGGCAAAGGCCTCTTTAACTCAGAGAGCGGGGGAGCTCCGAGCTTCTTCTACACACCTTGCCCTGCTTATCGATTCCAGCTGCCTGGCTCTGAGTTCTGTCCTTTTAATGAACTGGTCATCTAGTAAGTAACATGTTTCTCTGAGTTCCATGAGCCACTGGAGCAGATTATTCAAACCTGAAGAGGAGGTTGTGGGGACTTCCAGTCTGTAGCCCATAGCTCGGAAATAGGGGTGACCTCTCTGCCCAGCCACTGGCTGACCACTAAGGTAACAGCACAGGGATTCAGTAGCCACACACAGCAAAGAATACAGACTTGACAAAGTTAGTTCAGAAAAGTCACTAAGCCAACAGTAACAACTACAACGAGCAGCAATCATGAAGCCTGGAGTGGGGAAGGTCTGATGTTCAGGATGCTTCCATTATAATATTCATAATCACATCTTGGACTTGTCACTGGGGCCAAGTCCCCCGGCTGGGGGTCAGGTAGCTCCTACATGTTCCACGTGCTTCTCTCTGGCTCCCCCAGCCGTGCACAGTCCTGTGCTGCTTCCCAGCAGAGGTCGGTTTTAACCAAAGTCAGGAAGATGGGATGGGTTTTCCTGACTCCCCACCCCCTGCCCCACAGTGCTGCAAGAGAGGACAAAGTTTTCCTCAACCCTGTTAAGGTCCCCGGCTGAGTCTGGAAATTAACAAAGACAGATGAACAGGAGAAAAGCAAGCAAAATGTATTGATTGTTTTGGTGGGAGCCTCACAAGACCATGAAGACCAGCAGAAGTGACTGGAGCAGACAGCTCTTCTACCTTTTAGACAAAGAAGTAAGTGTGTGAAGAATTGACAGACGCAGGGGTTTGGACTAGGGCTCGTAAACGGTAAAGAAGTAACTAGGAAGATAAGGGTTCATTTAACCAGGTGTGTTTGTATTGACCCCGTGGTCCTAAATTCCTTGACTCTGGTGATAAGCACGTCATCCCTGTGGTCCGGGGAGAGAAAGTTCCACATGGGAGTCTTCTGACCTGCTTAAGGGAAAAAGGGCTGATGGCTGGGGGTCAGAGAGACCTTCTTGCTTTGCTCTATGCAAAAGTTCTTTTAGCTTCTGTATTTATTTTGCCAAGGTGCCATATTTGGGGTAGTGTGTCCTGACCCTCACTGGCCTGGTGCTGTACTCTGTCTCCTAGTATCTGTGCTGCTGTGGAGACCTTCCAGCCCTGGGGTAGCCCCTTGTCCAGGGAGGCACCTGCCTCAAGGGGAGGGTCGCTAAGGGTGGCCACCCCTCCTCAGGGAGATTGGGTGGGAGAATGCAGATCTTACTTCGAGAAGCTGACTTTATTTCCTGAAAAGGTCTACCTGATAGTGGAATCATACAGGAGTTCTATTTTTAGTATTTTGGGGAAGCTTCATCCTTTTCCCAGCATGGTTGTGCCAACCAAAGTCAATTCCAGATGATTTTTACCTATAAACCAGAGATTTTGCAAGAACCTCTCCAGCAGAGAACATGAGGAGAACAGTTTCAAGACCTTAGACAGGCAGAGATTTCCCAGGATGCAAGGTATACTAACCATAGGAACAAACTGGTGACTTAGAAACTATGAAATGAAGAACTGGTTCTCCTTCTTCCATTTCTGGCTAGTGTGCTGGTCTGTGGCTCGATCTCACCTCAGGCAGCTGAAAGGTTGACCTCCCAGGTCAGCTACCACTGAGATGGCTACTGTTTCTAGAAATTCTTCGGGGTGTGGCCGGTTTTCCCCACCTGTGCACTGATCAAGTCGGCGACCTCGGACAGTGGAGCCACAGGTCCTCCAGGCATGGTTCCTCCCCAATGCCCCAGTAAAGCCATTCCACTGAGGGTTTAGGGGGACCGGAGCTGCCCCTAGGCAAAAACACCAGAGATTCTCACTGTCCCTACCTGGCCTTCAGATGCTCCTCAGTTACTCCTGTGCCTCTGGTGTCTTCCTGGAACCCTGACCTGGCTGTTTTTGGACAGTTTGTCCAGTGGTACCCTCACTTTCTGGGAGGGGGAATTGCTGGAATCCGCAGTGTGTCCTGCAGCCCCACCGGGATCACTTTTTGAAGGCACATCGCCTGGGCCATCTGAGGACTCAAGACTGTGGGTCTGTGGCTTGGAGGGATTCTGAGCAGCTGGTGGGATTCTGAGTGCTGGTGGGATGGGAGGGCTGCAAGGCCCAGAGGCAGGTTTCCAGAAAGCTGTCTGGGGTCCCCGGCATCCTACCGTTTTTGAACCAAAGCCCTGAGATCTTTAAAATGCCAGCAACATTACAGCATGGGCCAGAAAAACAAATGTCCCTGTGCACCCAACACCACCTAAACTATTGGCCATTTCTTGTCACTTGAGCTGAGTAGAAAGGATTGGGAGTCAGGGCTTGAGGGGGGTCCTGGGTCAGACTTTGTGTTTGGGGGACAAAGGTCATCCAGACAAGCTTGTGCTGAGGCTGAGGAGGGGGTCTGTGTGGAGACCCCAGCTGCAGGCACTGCTGTCCACTGATGCCCCCTCAGCCTGCCCAAGTGCACCTGCTGCTGGGGGAGAGCCTGCCCCCTCTTCTCTGCCTGAGGGCTCTGTCCTGCACCAGGTGTGCCTCCTCTCCTGCCAGCCACTGCCAGCCTGCAGTCTGGGAGGGTGGCTACCCCGAGTTCCTCCAGCTGCTGGGGGAGAGCCTGCCCCCTCTTCTCTGCCTGAGGGCTCTGTCCTGCACCAGGTGTGCCTCCTCCCCTGCCAGTCACTGCCAGCCTGCAGCATGGGAGGGTGGATACCCTGAAAACCTGCAGCCCTGTGGACAGAGTCAGTGCGATGTGGTCTCCCAGCAGGTCTGAGCACCAGGCCCCCACATTGCTCACTCTCATCCTATGGGCTCAATGTGCCACATCCTCCCTCAGGCTCCCTGGGTCCGAGTCCTCCTCTGCTCGTGGACCATCCTTGGCCCAGGCTCCACATGCTGGGACTGGGAGGGGGTCGTCTGGACGTTCTGGACTCTCGTTTCTGTTCCCGTGACACGGGCACAGGCCGGCCTCACAGACTGCTCAGAGGAGACTCAGCACAGGACAATGCAGGTCGCTGTAAGGGGAGATGCCAAGTGACCCCAGAGGGAGCGCACAGGCCTTGCAGAAGGCACTGGGCTCATGGGGCTCAGTGTGGGATGCGGGCGCCCAGCCAAGGGGCATGGGGAATCCTGGTGAGGGCGGCCCTGGCAAGTGGGGGAGGGGGAAGCCACGGAAGGGTCTCAGAAGAGGCAGGAGACAAGGAAGAGGACAGGACAGAGCTTCCCAAGGAGGTCGATGGAAGGATCAAAGGATCACAGAGACCCTTGGGAAAACTCGGAGGCCCTGGAGATGTTGGCTGAAATGCTGTCATTTGGTCAGAAAAGTTGTGTCACAACTCCCCAGTTGACACTGGATGATTTACTCTTTGTTGGTTCTAGGAATCAGTGCGTACCTGCCATTAGAACTCACATGGCATGAAGTCTAGGACATACTTACTTTTCATCACTTTTCAGGACGAGATTTTTCTAGAGGAGGTGCTAAACACGGGTCTCTCCATTCTTTTCTTTGTGCGACTGGCCTCTTTTCAGGAGCAGATTCTTGGTGCTCATCGCCAGAGCTAGCCGTGAGGACTGCCCCCCATCACCTCCCACAGTGGACGTGACCATGTGGGTTGGGGGGTGCTCACTGATGAAGCCCCAGTGTTCAGTACCCAGCAGGGACCCCAGATCCTGTGCTGAATGAGGGAGGATGGGAGTGAGGGAAAGAGAGAGGGAGGGACGATGGGAGAGAAGGAGGGGAGAGAGGGAGAAGGGAAGAGAGGATGGGAGGGAGGCAGGATGGGAGGGGTAGAGGGGAGGGAGGGAGGCAGGGAGGATGGGAGGGAGGCAGAGAGGCAGGGAGGGAGGGAGTGGGGGAGGGAAGGGAGGAGTGGAGGGGAAGGAGAGAGAGGGGGGAATGAATGAGTGAATAAATAACGTAGGGAGGGAGGGAGTGAAACCACAGAAGCTGGATCTGTACCTCAGGAGCCATTATTTGGGGTGAGGTCCGAGGGCATCACAGCTGGGTCCTGGATGGTGGCTCAGGGCACGTCCATCTGTCCTCCCAGTGCTGACATTCCTTCTCCTTGGACCCGGTGTCATCCTGGATCCTCTCCACCTCCTCCTCAAACAATTCTCAATGTTCCCAGGAACAGGGTGGCAGGAGGGAGTCTCAGGAGGGGCTTCCCGGATCCTGTGCCCCAAAGGACAATGTGACAGTGGCTACAGGACATTCTATCATGAGGACTGGGACCATGGATCCCATCCATCTCCTTGGGCATTAGTGTTGTTCCATTCCCTGCTCTCTCCACCACCGCTGTGATGAACACTCCTGAAAGCAGATCTGTGAAAAACCGAGCCAGAGTTTCCGGGGGTGAGTCTGAGGCCGAGCATGCCAGGTGATGGGTGCGCCTGCGGCCTGGGGTGGGTGCTGATCACTGTTCTCCCAGACAAGGGTGCCCGTCACCCTTTCCTCCAGGGGACCTGCATTGGACCTCCGCTTCCTCACGTTCTCCCCAGACCAGACACCTGCCAGTCTGAGGGTGACCAGCGCTGCCTCCATAGGGTTTCCTTTGCCGGAGTCCTTCCCCGGGAGCTCCACATCTCTGACACATATTCCCTGTGTGCCTATCCTCCCCCTTGGACTGGCATGTGTTTGGTCTCCATCCCTGTGGAACCCAGTGACTTGGAGCATGGTTTGGACCAGAGTCAGGTGAAACCTTTCTCTGGCCTTGGGTTGTGAGCAATGCTTTTGCCCTTTGTGGTGTGTCTTCCAGCTTTCTGCATTTCCCTGGTTTCTGTGCCACAGGAGGAACCAGCCCTGTCCTGTCTGGGGTCAGGCTGTAGTGTCCCAGCAGGAACAGGGGTCTCGGCCCCGAGATTGTGCCCATAATTCCTAAAGCGGCCTCTCTGATAACATCTGATCTGTAATCCATCGGGGATTTCAATATCGAATAAGGGAAATTTTATGACAAATAAACACAGAAGAAAACAAGTCCCCTTTGAAAATAGGTGGGCAGGGTGCCTGGGTGGCTCAGTTGGTTAAGCGACTGCCTTCGGCTCAGGTCATGATCCTGGAGTCCCTGGATCGAGTCCCGCATCGGGCTCCCTGCTCGGCAGGGAGTCTGCTTCTCCCTCTGACCCTCCTCCCTCTCATGCTCTCTGTCTCTCATTCTCTCTGTCTCAAATAAATAAATAAAATCTTAAAAAAAAAAAAAAAAGAAAATAGGTAGGCAGACACAAAGGCACCTATTGCGTGATTCCACGTACAGAAACATCAGGAATAGGTAAAGAAACAGAGAGAGAAAGCAGCTTAGGGGTTTTGATGGTGTGGGCTGGGGGAGAAATGGGCAGGGAGGGCTTCTGGTTCGGGGACTCCTTTGGGGAATGAGATATTCTGCAGCAATGTTCTATGGTGTGGTGGCACAGCGTTGGGAATGTACTTAATGCTCATGACATACTCAAATGAAAACAAATAATTTTATTTAAAACAAATCATAAACAGTATATAGGACATGGAAGGATAAAATAACAGTTAATATGTACCAGAGAGAAAGAACATAAGGGGAAGGGATGAAACAATCTGGTGGGGCGTCGGGGTCCGGCGATGGAACTAAGGGTAATTGTACAAGGAGCTCTCCCCGCAGGGCTGTGGGCTCTGGATGTGGCTCTGGGAGCCCTGCGGGAGCAGGAGCAGGGGCAGGGGTTGGGATAGGGGCAGGGCCTGGGGCAGGGCCAGGTGTAAGAGCAGGGCCAGGGGCAGGGGCAGGGACAGGTGTAAGAGCAGGGCTAGGGGCAGGGACAGGTGTAAGAGCAGGGCCAGGGGCTGGGGCAGGGACAGGTGTAAGAGCAGGGACAGGTGTAAGAGCAGGGCCAGGGGCAGGGGCAAGGGGAGGGACGGGGTCAGCAGTAGTGGCAGATGCAGGATCCAGGGCAGGACCTGGGTAAGGAGCAGGAACAGGAGCTCCGGCAGGCGCAGGGGCAGGGGCAGCAGCAGGAGAAGGAGCAGGAACAGGAGCTCAGACAGGGGCAGGGAAGGGGCAGCAGGTCTGGCAGGGGAAGGGGCAGGAGCAGGGGCAGGGACAAGAACAGGAGCCCAGGAAGGGGCAGGGGAAGGCGCAGCGGGTCTGGCAGGGAAAGGGGCAGAAGCAGGAGCAGGAAAAGGAGCAGGAACAGGAGCTCAG
>NW_023269946.1:7005-21479 GCF_011800145.1 Mirounga leonina
AAAAGGAGCAGGAACAGGAGCTCAGGCAGGGGCAGGGGAAGGGGCAGCAGGTCTGGCAGGGGTAGGGTTATGAGCAGGAGCAGGGTCAGGGACAAGAACAGGAGCTCAGGAAGGGTCAGGGGAAGGGGCAGCGGAGTCTGGCAGGGGCAGGGAGAGGAGCAGGAGAAGGAGCAGGAACCGGAGCTCAGGTAGGGGAAGGGGCAGTGGCTCTGGCAGGGGCAGGGGAAGGGGTAGGAGGAGGATCAGGAGCTGGGTTGGAGCAGTGGCAGGTGCAGGATCCAGGGCAGGAGCTGGGTCAGGTGCAGGAACAGTAGCAGGAGCTGGGTCAGGGGCAAGTGCCAGTTCTTCCTGGTCCACGTCAGGCTGTCCATGGGTGGGTGCCGGGTCACCTGCCGGCTCCTGGTCTCCTCCTGAAGTCGCTGCAGGCACCACCCCTCCCTCCAGAGCTGCCGATGGAGTTGGAGCCGGCTCTAGCTCCTGAGGTGGTGGAGCAGCTGTGAGAGGAGAAAAGCTCACCCCGTGCCTGCTCTCCGTGGGCCTTTGCGGAGACAGAACCCAGCCCAGGGCCTCCCAGAGAAGCCGCAGCCAGGAAGGAGCCCTCCCTGGGGTGTCTCCCCGACTGCAGTCCACCCGCTGGATACTCTGCGCCCAGTCTTTGCTCCAGGCCCCACACCAGCCTCTGGGGGCTCGTCCCTGTGGGGCCAGCACCGACCCATCCCCACACACCACAAACACCCAGTCCCAGCCTTCTCACCCTCGGGCTCGGTCTCCGTGGGCTCCGGCTCCTGGACCACTGTCCGGTGACCAACCACCTGGGACAGTGGTCTGGGTGGTGTTGTAGGTCTTGCCCGGCAATCCCCAGCACTTGTTTTTGGGGATGCCTGTGGGGTCAACCCCTCTGTCAGGGAGGAGGGCATGTCCGCCAGCTGCCTCTGGAGGTCATCCGTGGCCTTCTGCAAAGACAGGGACGGGTAGCCGGCTGGAGGCATCACAGCCCTGCCCGGCCATCCTCACTGTCCTCCTGGCCAGTCCCCCTGCTGCTCCCAGATCAGACACAGACCTGTGAGTGCACAGCCCTGCACCCGGGATGCAGTGACCCATCCCTGCAGGGCTATCGGGATAAACCCTGGGTAGAAGGGGCAGCGCCCGCACACCCCATCCCACACAGCCAGCCTTGACCTTGAACATGACCTGCCCACTGGGAATCTGACCCCTCATCAGCCTGCTCCTGATCAGGGTGGCCCCACCCCGCATGACCCCTCTTTACACACACGCACGCACACCCACAGACACACACGCACGCACATGCACACTCACACACAGACACGCACAGACACACACACACGGAGGGGGGCCTGGGGCTGCACAGGTCAGATCAGAGCCTGTGGGGCTGGGTGGCAGGCTCTGGGCCTCCTGGTGTCACCTTTCTGTCCTTCCGGCCAAATGGCCAGAGGCGGTGGGGAGCCCTGATTCGACATCCCCAGCGGGGGACAGCGTTTGCAGGGCGCTCTTTCTTCAGCCTGCAGCGTCCAGATTTGGGGAAGCAACACCCAAACATGCTTTTTGTTGGAGGGTCTCCAAAGAAATGAGTTGGGCAGGGGGCTGTCTCTGGAATGTGGGTGCCTGGTTACCGGGGTTCCAAATTCTGTTGGGCTCTGTTGTCAGGGAAGTGAGGTCACCACTGCCTGGGGTCCCCTTATCCAACTTCCTCCTCACACAAGACCCCCACCCCCGAGGGCCCCCTCCCCCAGCCGCTCAATGCTCACCCTCCCCCCATGCCCCATCCATACAGTGCCACCCACACAGCCCACCCACAGCCCCCGGGAGGCCTGGGTGCATCAGGTGTCCCCGCTGTGAGGACACAGAGCTGGGTTCAGACCGGGCTCCTGCGCGTGCCCAGGGCTGTGACCCAGGACAGACCCCGTGGCTCTCAGGGCCTCCCCAGTCTGCCCATCTGCCCATTGGGGTATTCTGGCTTCTACTTCTAGGGACGCCATCAGGGGTAGGACCTCTACACATGTTCTGTACCTGCTATCACAGGAGGCTGGTGCACACTTGGGATTGCAAGGATGAGCCAGGGGCTGGGCGGGACATGGAGCACAGCTCAGAGGGGCCCGGGTCTGCTCTGGGGTCTGGGCAAGGCCACCCCCCTCCTGCCTGTGTCCCAGCCCCCGTGGGAAGGTTGTAATGAACTGATTCTGACCTTGTCCTCTCACAACACAGACTTCCAGGGGCTTCTATTAGGGTTAGGCTCAGGTCCCAGGGACTCATCTGTGCCCATGTGCTGAGCAGTCCCCACAGTGGCTCCCAGCATCCCTGAATCCTGGTCACAGATCCCTATGGAATCCCCTCCCCTCCAGGGTGGATGGCCTCTCAGGAAGATAATGGGGCAAAATGCTGGGATGTCATTTCCAAGCTGATGGAGGAAAGTCTGTGACTTCTTCTGGTTCCCTCTGTCCTGCGTTCATTCTCTATCTCCTTCTATGTCCCTGTCTCTGTCTCTGTGTCTCTCACAGGAGCAGGATCTGTAGACTCCTGGGCGATGTGAGAAACCTCAGAAGCCTCCCTTGTCCGTGTTTCCCTCTCCTGTCCTGGTGCTCTGTTCCTACCTAAGGCCTCCTCAGCCTGACCAGAGCAGTGATTCTGGAACCTCTTCCAAATGGGGACCCTGAGGCTGCAACAAGGAGGGTCTTGACCTTGGTGCCCAGACCAGTGGTCAGTGCTCTGCCACGTTCTGTGTACCCAGGTCCTCAGCCCCCCAAGCCCCCAGTCTGTCCTCTGCTCAGAAGGACCTCAAGGGAGTAGAAAGCATTTTCCCAGGACTGGGAGCACAGTGGGTCAGGGATGGAGATCCAAGGCCAACAGGCTCTTCCACAAGCCTGTGGGACCCTAGGGACCCTGCATCTCTATAGCCCAAGTGACAGAAGAGTAAGCTGAGGCCTTTGTGCTGTAGCCCATCTGGACTTGGGGGTAGGTATCTCTTCCTACTTCCAAGTGCCCAGGGTGGTGATGGATACCGGAACCGAGACCCTGTCCTCTCCCAGTGCCCTGGCAACCCCGTTGGGCCCCTTGGGGACCCCTGACCCTCAGCCTGGCCTGTCTCCCCTCCCCATGCTATGGATCTGGGTCCTTGCCAGGAGTCCAGATGCCCTGCCCCATGGCCCAGCTGTCTGCAACCTGTTTCTTCTTTACCCCTTGTCACCCACCTCGCTCCCAGGGTGTCCTCCCCTTCTGGCCCCCAGCTGGGCAGTCAGAGTGGGGTGTGTGTGTGTGTGTGTGTGTGTGTGTGTGTGTGTGTGCAGGTGCGCATGCCTCTACGTGCCTGGGGATGACCAAGGTCATGTCCCCACATGGGACAGGGTGGGTAGCTATTCCCGAGGATCTGAGGGGCTCTCACTTCCGAAGTGAACCTCATGGGAGGGTTGGGGCTGGCCTAGGACTGGAGAGCGGCCCTGCTCCTTGGACTCTGCACCCCTCATTTGTCCTGGGCCAGTCCCTGCCTCTCTTGACCCAGGTTCCCAACTGTACCTGAGGGTTGGACATGGAAATGCTTGAATGCAGCCACTCCTCCAGGGGTAGGTGGAGGACAGGTGCACCAGGCACACAGGCCTCCCCACTGAGATGGGCAGCCAGGTGTGTCATGGCCAGGTGTGCACAGATGACCTGCCCACAGCTCCTGTAGCATGACCCAGCCCTGCGGCGGATGTGCACCAGACCCATGGCTCCGCACCTGACTGGTCCCCCGCATTCTCTCACCACTGCCAACTGCTCTGTGGCCCCAAAGTCCACTGAGCACCGCAACCACACCCATCCTGGGCAGCAGGCCTTAGGGTGCAAGGCCAGGTGGGGTGGACATCTGGGGATGCAAAAGTCACTGAATACCCCCCACCCAGCTGGCCTGGAATGCAGATACCCTCTCAGGGTCCAGCTAAGTGCAGGGCTGGGCCAGAGGACCTGGAGGCATCCGTGGAGGCCAACTCAGGGCAGGGAGAAGATCAGTCCGCCCCTTCCCCTTCTCCTCTCCTCCTTCTGCCTTGTCTTCCTGGCAGGACCCAGGACAGAGGTCCAGCCTGTCCCTGGCTGCAGCCCTGGCTGGAGTCAGAGGGGCGGGAAGGAGGCCGGGGAGGAGGGGCCCCCCAGCAGGATGCCCGAGTGTGAAGGTGGTCGTTACTGTAATCAGGGACCCCATGGGCATTCAGGGATTTCAGCCCCAGGACTCGGCCCCTGCCCCATCCTTCACCCTCCACAAGGCCCCGCATCCTCCCCAGCCCAGTCCCTGTCTGCAGCCAGTCCTCCCTCCAGTCCCAGGAAATCCAGTTGTTCCGGGGGCTGCAAACTCATTACAAGGTGGAGCAGAGCCAGCTCAATGGGGCTTGATTCCGGGTCCTGCAGCCCCACAGTGAGGAGAGGTGAGGCCAGACAGGAGCGGGGAGAGGGCAGAGTGGACTCTCCCTGGGGGCCATGGCTCCCTGGTCAGCGCAGACCCTGTTGTGTGCTGGCCCCTAGGGCACCCAGATTTCAGCTCCCGGGCAGGCTCTGGGAGGGAGACCAGAGTGTGGCTCCTATTAGCTCAGACGTGTCACTCTGTCCTGTATCTACAGCCTGTCTCCCGAGCTGGACTCCCCCTCCTAGTCGGCCAGCAACACCTTCAGGGCCAAGAACAGGCCATCATGAAGCTCAGGGGCCAGTGCGTGGCTGGGCAGGCAGGGGAGGGCTTGCTTTCAGCTCAGGGAGTCTCTGGCTGGGCTAGCAGGGGCTTAGGAGGGCTGGCCTTCCAGCTTCTCTGCTGACCAGCCCTGGGACTGGAGCCATGTACCTCCCCTCTCTGGGCCTCACTCTCCTCCTCTGTGCAATGGGGCAATGCTGAATGATTGCTCCCATGGCAGGAACATGTGGGGTGCTGGGCACAGAACCTGGATTGCAGAGTGCAGTGGGGGATGGTGAGCCGTGTTGGCAGTGAGCACCCCTTCCCCCACAAGCAATCCAGCCCTTCCATGCAGCCCCCAGGCCCCTGGCTGGGAGCCCAGAAGCAGTGGCCGACCACACTCCAGACACCAGGCCCCTGTGTGTGGCTCTTCCTCAGGAATGGGGATGTGGTGGGGACCCCGTGACATGGCGCCAGCTCCTGTCTCTGATGGAAGGAGAACAAAGACCTTCCCTGGGGTCCCCTAAGGCCACGTAAGAAGGGAGGAGGCTGCCCCTAAATGGTACATTGAAATTCTGCTTCTGTTAGAACCTGAGCGTTGGGGTTTGGTTCTTTCACTTGCTGGGCTGATGAGACACACACGCTCTCCATGACTCCTCCTCAGATGAAGAGCTCTTGCAGGTCCCGGGCGTCCTGGACCTGGGGAGGGGAGAGGGGCCAGTCCCCTCCCTGGCTCCTGAAGGAGACCTGTCCTCCCAAAGACAGGATGGTTTCGGGTCGTGATCCTGGGCCAGGGCTGGAGACAGCCCCTCACTGCTCCTGACTCTGGGGCTCAGTGGGCCTTTCTCAGGCACAGCAACGCCCACTGAAAGTGGGGGCTTCAGAAAGAACACACTCCTGGACCCGGTCCTGCTCCAGGACGGTGGCTGCCTTCCCCAGCTCCGGAGGAAGAGGGACATCCTCTGCTTCTTTGGGCGGTGGTCCTCTGACCCACGAGCAAGCACTGAAAAGTTTCTAGTCTGCCTCTGGAAGTGCACCAGCCAGTCACTGTCCACACACGAAGACGGACAACTTGCTAAGGAAGCGCGGGAGGTGATCCTGTGCAAATGGTCTGCGGGTCGGTGGGGCTGGCTGCTTCAGGGCACCCTTTCTCTGGATAGGAATCCTCCTGGAGTCTCATCTCCGCTCTCGGAGCTCCCTTCCTGCTGGTTTCAGGACCAAGGGAGAGACTGTGGTGTGGCTTGGAAGGCTCCACCCCAGCCTCCTTCCTTCCACACACATCACTGCTCCCCCGGAAGCAGGGGCTGTTGCTCCCACATGCCCTGCACAAGGCTGGTTTAAGGCACTCATTCCCTCCAAGGCCCAGCCGCTCTGGCTCCATCACATACATCGTGGCCACAGCTGCCTGGCTGGGTGAGGAGTCCAGGAGAGCTCTCCTTTCCCAGGATCAGGGTTCATATTCCTGGCCAGAGAAAGAAGCCCCATCTGTCCTCTGCTAGAGAAGGTGAATTCCTGGGCCGGGTGGCCCTCAGGTGCCTGAGGACATGGGGGTCCCCCGCAGGTCCCCTGGAGAGAAGAGTGACGGGCACCCCTGTCTGGGAGAACAGTGAGCAGCACCCATCCCAGGCCACACGTGCACCCATCACCTGGCAGTGCTTGGCCTCAGACTCACCCCCGGAAACTCTGGCCTGGTTTTTCACAGATGTGTCTTCAGGAGTGTTCAGCACAGCAGTGGTGGAGAGAGCAGGGAATGGAACAGCAGTAATGCCCAAGGAGATGGATGGTGGCTCAGTCCGTTAAGCCGCTGACTCTTGATTTTGGCTCAGGATGTGATCTCATGGTGTGGGATGGAGCCCCATGTAGGGTCTGTGTTCAGGGCAGCGTGGGCTCACGATTCTCTTTTCCACCTCCTGCCTCTCCTACCACTCCCGTGCCACACACTCTCTCTCTAAAATAAATTAATAAAATCTTTATAAAAATGGAATCCTACAGAATGTACTTTTAAAAAGTTGTAAAAAATCTGTCATATGATCTCACTGATGTGAGTAATTCTTAATCTCAGGAAACCAACTGAGGGTTGCTAGAGTGGTGGGGGGTGGGAGGGATGGGGCGGCTGCGTGATAGACATTGGGGAGGGTATGTGCTATGGCGAGCACTGTGACTTGTGTAAGACTGTTGAATCACAGACCTGTACCTCTGAAGCAAATAATACATTATATGTTAAGAAAAAAGAAGATAGTAGGCAGGGAAAAATGATGTAATGTATGGTGATTAACATAATAAAAAAAGGGAAAAAAGTTGTAAAAAATCATAACATTGATTTTGCCATTTTAACATTTTCAGTATAAAGTCCAGTAGTGTTAAGTATATTTATACTGCTGTGATACATATCTTGAGAACATTTCATTTGCAAATCTGAAATTCTGTACCCATTATTTGTTTTTCATGTAGAAAGCATATTTATTTATTTACTTATTTAATTATGCTCAATTAGCCAACATATAGTACATCTTTATTTTTTGATGTATTGTTAAATGACTCATTATTTGCATATAACACCCAGTGCTCGTCACAACATGTGACCTTCTTAATACCTATCACCCAGATACCCCATCCCCCCACCCTCCTCCCTTCTGTAACCCTCAGTTAGGTTCCCGGAGTCCAGAGTCTCTCATGGTTTGTCTCCCTCTCTGATTTCTTCCCATTCAGTTTTCCTTCCCTTCCACTACGGTCCTCCATGCTATTCCTTATGTTCCACATATGAGTGAAACCATATGGTAACTGTCTTTCTCTGCTTGACTTATTTCACTTAGCATAATCCCCTCCAGTTCCATCCACGTCAGTGCAAATTGTAGGTATTTATCCTTTCTGATGGCTGAGTAATCCCTTGTATATATGGACCACATCTTTATCCATTCATCTGTTGAAGGGCATCTGAGCTCCTTCCCCAGTTTGGCTATTGCAGACATTGTTGCTATGAACATTGGGGTTCAGGTGCCCCTTCTTTTCACTACGTCTGTGTCTTTGGGGTAAATACCCGGTAGTGCAATTGTCAGGTAGTAGGGTAGTTCTATTTTTAACATCTTGAGGAACCTCCATACTGTTTTCCAGAGTGGCTGTACCAGCTTGCATTCCCACCAACAGTGTAAAGAGGGTTCCCCTTTCTCCACATCCTCAGAACATCTGTCATTTCCTGACTTGTTCATTTTAGCCATTCTGACCGGTGTGAGGTGGTATCTCATTGTGGTTTTGATTTGAATTTCCCTGATGGCTAGTGATGTTAAATGTTAGTCATTTTTATGTCTTTTTTGGAGAAATGTCTGTTCATGTCTTCTGCCCATTTCTTGACTGGGTTATTATTATTAGTATTATTATTTTTTAGGTGTTGAGTTTGAGAAGTTCTTTCTAGATCTTGGGTACCAGCCCTTCATCTGTAATGTCATTTGCAAATATCTTCTCCCATTCCATGGGTTGCCTCTTGGTTTTGTTGACTGTTTCGTTTGCTGTGCAGAAGCTTTTTATCTTGGTGAAGTCCCAAAAGTTCATTTTTGCCTTTGTTTCCCTTGCCTTTACAGACATGTCTTGAAAGAAGTTGCTGTGGCCGATGTCAAAGAGGTGACTGCCTCTGTTCTCCTCTAGGATTTTGATGGATTCCTGTCTCACATTGAGGTCTTTTATCCATTTTGAGTTTATCTTTGTCCATGATGTTAGAGAATGGTCGAGTTTCAATCTTCTGCATGTGGCTGTCCAATTTTCCCAGCACCATTTATTGGAGAGACTGTCTTTTTTCCATTGGACATTCATTCCTGATCTGTCAAAGATTGGTGGACCATAGAGTTGAGGGTCCATTTCTGGGGTCTTTATTCTGTTCCATTGATCTATGTGTTTTTGTGCCAATACCATCCCGTCACAGATTTGTAATATAGATTGACGTCAGGCATTGTGATGCCCCCAGGTTTGGTTTTCTTTTGCAACATTTCCCTGGTTATGTATCCTTGGCTGCATGTTCTCATTTAGTACTGTGAATATGTCTTTCCAGCTCTTTTTCGCCTGCAAAGTCCCTATGGACAGTTCTGACGTTATTCTGATGTTCCTCCCTCCGTACATAAGAAATCTGTTCCCCCTGGCTGCTTTCTGGATTGCTTCCTTGGTTCTAAGATTTGCAAGTTTTCCATTTTTAATTCTAATAGTGTATTTATAGAATACTTTGGATTTTCTATGTACACCATCATATTATCTGTAAATAGTCACAATGATCTCCTCGCTTCTTATTCTTTTTGTTTCTCTTGGCTTATAACACTTGGGAGATTCTCCAATGGAATGTTGACCAGAGTAGCATTGCTTGAAGATTTTAATATACCTTTCTCAATATCTGATAGAAAAAGCAGATAAAACATTGGTAAGACATGTGACCTAATTGACATATATGGAACATTACAGAGTAAGTGCAGAATACATTATTTTCAAGTGGTGCTAGAATATTTATCCAAATAGACGATATGTTGGGCCATGAATCAAGTCTACACATTTTAAAAGCCTGAAATTAACTAGGTTATATTCTTAGACTACAGGGAATCGAGCCATAGTCATAATGAAAAGAAAAGCAGGAAGTCCCTCAATGCTTAAAACTTAAATGTAAATTTGCTACATATCCTAAGGGTCAGAGAGGGAATCACAATGGAAAGTCTCGATCTTTCCTACATCAGAGCTCACAGACAATGGCATTCTATCCGTGAAGAGCACTATAAGTAAGGTAGACAGGAGTTGAGCCTTAAGTCCGAGTTCTGCCTGCCTCAGCCACACCTGGCAGCCTTGGCATGTGGTCGCCCCCAGCTGCCCTTTCTGGTAGCCCTGAGCTAAGGGGGACAACATAGCCATATGGAAATGGGAAGCTCCCCACTCCTAGTGACGATGGTGCTATTGTATTGTCCTCACCAGTCCAACAAGATGATTTCTGAGTGAAACATGACACAATAGCAGCTTCTTGACCTTCCTTAAGGTTTGAAAATCATCTTGTGAGTCATCTATCAGAAATATGGTTTCAACATGTGTCCTTTTTTCTGGAAAAGAAACAGATCCAAATAGTAATTATGGTTTCTGAGCACCTGCCCTTGAGCTCCATCACACTGCTCTTTGTGGAATTCTCCCTCTTAAACTTCTAAACTATGATGTAGGTATTTTTAGTCACATTTTCTAGATGGTTAGACGGGGGCTCAGAGACGATACGAGTCACGGAGGATTTTAGTGTCAGAGACCTAAGTGGGATCTCCAAACTGACTCCAAATCCCTTGTTATTCCATACACGGAACTCTTTCCCTGTTATCTCTGGTCTTCTCCATCTGGAAACATATCAAGTACCAGGATTTTCTTGTTGTGTGGCCAACTGGAATGAATTCAGCCGGCCTTTTAAACTATGCCCATCATGATCAGTGGAGGACCTTTGAGTAAGATATTCCAAGATCTCTAGGAATAGAGACATTATAATCTGCTTGAGATCTTCAAGTTACTGAAAGAACTATCTTTTTTTTAATTGATTCAGGCTCTAGTATGTTCAGAGTGTGCTGTAAGACAGGTCTGAAATAGTATTTAAAAACACTCAGCTCAGCCTCTTCTACAAAGTGAGACAGTGCTTATAAACATTGCTAAAATAGTCCCTTAGCTATGATTACTTACTTCCCAACCATCGTAGTGTTTATATGGTATGACTATGACTTAACATTAGTCAAAATCTGCAAGGAAAGAACTGAGACAGTGTATGCAAGCTTTAGGGGCACTTCATGTTTCCATTAGTGTTGTGAAAATGAGCTACTCTTTTTTATTCTATAGTCCAAGGGAATGGTGCCAGACATCTCTGAGATGTCTAGGAGTTCTAAAATTCTGACTTTAAATTATCTGTGTGCTTCAGAGATTTGGGCAGGAGAAGGGGAGGAGCCCAGCATCTGTGAACACCTCTGTTACCTGTGTTGACCGTGGGACAGGTGAACTTCTCTAGGCATCATTTTGATTTTTTGGCACTATTGTTAAAGGTACTTTTGTCTCAAGTTCCTCCCTTTAGTAGCAATTCTAATGATAATGGAAATTTTTATCTTTTACCATCCGTGGGCCTGGATCCTGGGCTCCCAGAGAAGCTATCCTTTAACATTTTACCAAGGTCAAAATGACTGGGCCAAGCCTCAGAGTATGGGTCCTATTTCTGTCCCAAGCACATATTGTA
This sequence comes from Mirounga leonina, assembly GCF_011800145.1. Lineage (NCBI taxonomy): Eukaryota > Metazoa > Chordata > Mammalia > Carnivora > Phocidae > Mirounga > Mirounga leonina. The sequence continues at coordinate 17,865 of NW_023269946.1, forward strand.
CATCTGGTTTGAGAAGAAAAAGATAACCCCAAAATGCCATTGCAAACATAAAGATAAGAAAAACAAAAGAACCTCTCTGGCTTCCATAAGATTAGAGTCATACCAACTTGTACAAACTGAAAACATAAGAGAAAGTCTGTCACTTTCTTGAATGTTCTTCCTCATGATGATATGTAACTCTGTATGTAAATCAACACAGAACAAATATATAAACCTGCCTCAAATGTTCCTTCCCCGGAGCACTCCCTTTTTTGTGAAGATTGTGTCTCCCAGGCAGCTGTCCTGACTTGGGTTTGAATAAAACTCTCTTCCTTTTTCTCTAAAGTGTTTAAAAGGGTTTGTTCATTCAGTGTCGAGAATAACAATATGTTTTCTTTTTAAGTGAAAAATAAATGTTCCTCGTTCACAACTCCAACAGCAGAGAAGGGCGGCTGTTCTTCATCCTGGAGCTTCCCTGCAGAACCAAGCATATGTATATATATTCCAGCATAAACGGGCTCATCCTACAAGGATGCTTTGAAGGTCCAAGAAGCACTATCCAGTCCATGGGTGAGACCAGAAGGTGAAGCTCTTCACGTTTAGAGCATTAGTTTTTGGGTTTAAAACTGCCTTGGAAATGCGTGAAACCATTGCATTTCCTAAAGCCCAAAGCCTCAGAAGGTCCGAGCGCAGCTGATCTTGCCGGGAGCCGGGAACAGCTCTGCAGGCAGGGGTTGGTGCAGGAAGGGAAGGGGCAGGGCTCTGGGGGTGGTCTGCAGCCAGAGGCGGCCGCGGAATGGGCCGGGTGTGTGTGTGTGGGGGGGGCGGACCCCTCCCATAGCCCCCGCCCACGCCTGCGCCGCCAAGCCAGGTGTTGGCGTGAGGACGGGCCTCCTGGACCACCTGCCGTCATAGGGAGCCGCGGGCCTGAGGGCGGGTTGGCCGGTAGAGGCAGGCGCGGCATCCAATGGGCTCGGGGCACCACCCTCCCCGACCAATCACCGCGTGGGGGTGGAGTTACCTCTCTGAGGGAGGACCCGGAGCGGCCCCGGATGCAGAGGTGGGGCAGAAGGCCAGCTCCCAGAGAGTTCACCTGTAGAGTTCCCGGCTGGGTGAGACCACGCTGTGGGCCGGGGTGGGGTCCCGGGGGTAGGGTGCACCTCGGGTGGGAGTTGGGTCCTCGAAGGAGGCGGGGAGCGAGCTAATCCCGCGAACTCAGATGAGTTTCCTAATCGTTGAAAGTCCTTCAACGGGCCGTATCCCCCAGCCCCGTGAACTCCAGGGCTCCGCTCACCCGAGCTTTTTTGGGATGGGTTGCGGACATTTCAGGGTTTCCCGTGTTCCCCTGGAAGAGTGCACGTAAGGACCGCACACAGTCCCCAAGTTCAGTGGGGTGCCCCCTGTCCCCTGGCAGAGTGCAGGTAATGGACCTTGAGTAGCACCCCGAGTTCAGCAGGGTGTCCCCTGTTCCCCCAGGCACAGGTGTGGCGGTAACAAGCCCCAGAGCCGTCCTCCAACTTAGCATTGTGCCCCATGTTCCCCGGGTATGGTGGTAATGGGCTGTCAGGATTGTGCGGGAGGGTCCTCCAGGTGGGGGCCTGGAGGCTGGAGTAAACTAGACCCTACTCAAGTTGCATGAGGAACAGATGAGTTGAGCTGTTGATTTGGAAGAGTCATTTCGCGTTTCCAAAAATGTCAAAGTCATTGGTCTACTTTAGAATGAAGATAATTAGTACTTAAAAAACAAGTATGTGTTTCCCCTTCTCCCAGAAACCGAAGCAGGTGTGCTTGCCATAGGTCGGAGGTCCTACTTATCCCCACCTGACAGCACTTCTCCCCTCTGGCTCCATGAGACCCGAAGTTTTGAACATCAGCATGTGAGTCAGTGATGCTGCTTGTCACAGGACGTCAGCATTCAGAGAGAGCAGCAGGTCCATTTGGCACAATGTCATCTTCAAGTCAGGACTGGAGGTAAAACTTCTGATTAACCCCAAACCTCCTGGGCTTTCCTCTTTTTTCTAGTTGAGCTACGAAGTAAAACTTAAGTAGCTCTCAGCATTCTCCATTTGGTTCAAGAGTTACTTTCCCTGCGGGTAGAACATTGCAGGGGATCCGATTTTCTCTGTTCATTTATTGCTTACAAAATATATTCTGATCATCTGTTTCCTAGAAGTAACTTTTATTAGAAAGGGAAGGTGAAGTTTACTCTTTGTGTGTTTTTAAGTTATCTTTTGTTCCTCAATCTAATAGCGTTTATTCAATTGGGCCTAGGATATGGTTGAGCGGCCAGCATCTAGAGTTAGGTGGCTTTTTGTCGTCAGATACAGATTCGGATGATGTCTTGTCATTTGTCAAAGGTGATGTTTCATAATTGATTAGTGTTTTCATCAGAAGAGTTACGGTTAGGGTCAAGGGAAAAATCAAAATTATTCAAAGCAGGCTTTTACTGTTTAAAAGTTGAGCCTGAGTTTCTAGTTTTTCTAAATGTATCCTCTAGATATTTTGACATGCTGTATTTTCTCTGTAGTTTCTTTGGTGGTGGAGTCAGAAGGAGAGTGTTTGGGAATTCTGGATGGAGGCATGCTGGTGTCAGGAGCACTGGGCTGAGTTCTGGAACTGCTTGCCTGAGCCTAGGTGCGTCAGGTTATCCCACAGAGCTTCCGTTGACTCCTTATGAAATTGCTGGAAGGTAATGTCTATGGAAAGTCTTTTTTTTTAAACATTTTATTTATTTATTTGACAGAGAGAGAGATAGGGAGTGGGAACACAAGCGGGGATGGGGTGGGAGAGGGAGAAGCAGGCTCCCCGCTGAACAGGGAGCCTGATGCGGGGCTCGATCCCAGGACCCCAAGATCATCACCTGAGCCGAAGGCAGACGCCTAACGACTGAGCCACCCAGGCGCCCCTCTATGGAAAGTCTTTTTCCACAGAAACTGTTCTGCCTAATGAAGAGCCATTAAAATTGAGGTGATTTGGGCTGAATTATTCTGTAAATAATAGTTTTAATCCCCCCGTCATAGGATATGGTATTTTATTATACAAGGAGTCCTCAGAAGGTTGCAGTGAAAGAATCCGATCTCAGAGCATGTTCATATTCCATTGATATGTTACTTACAGTTTGCACAGGTAGGAAGGTAAATGGAGAGAAATACGACAGAAGGGGAAAGTAGGTGTGAACCATTCATTAAGTAGCCTTCTACCTTTGGACCAGTGTCATTTTGGAAGAAGAGGGGGAATCCTGGAGCTCTGCAGCAGATGGGGGAGTTCCAGGTCTGGGTAAAGCTGACAGGGGCCTCAGAGGAGAGCTGAGTGCATTATGCAGGAGGGTGTGGGCAGGGCGGGCTCCAGGGCTGGCTGTGGGTCTCCCGTGTGAGAGTTGTGACAGGTGAGGGCCGTGAGCAGGTTCCTGGCTGAGGACAGGTGAGGCCCAGGTGGAGAGCTGGCCGAGCACCTTCTTCTTTGCCACCAGGCTCACCCAACACACACAACCTCATCATCTGTCCCTGTTAGTCCAGTTCAGACGTCTCAGAGTTGCCAGGCCGAGACGTTTGTTTGAGCTTCTTTCTTTGTGTGTGAAGTTTCAAAACTTTGATTATGGAAATGACGGGTCGTCAGAACATCTGTTACTCTTTCATT
>NW_023269947.1:0-59642 GCF_011800145.1 Mirounga leonina
TCCGTCTTGTCTTTTTGTCCAGAGGAGCATAGATTAATGAGAGAACAAAATGCTAAAAGGGGAACAAAGTGCCCAGAAAATATACTCTAAACACATCACAAAAGCCCGGAAAGAGTAGGAAAAGAAAGGGAAAGAGAGAAAAAAGCAAGGCTTCAAAAAAAAAAAACAGAAAAAAGAAAAAGATAAAGATAAAAATAAAGAAATACAGAACAAAAAATGAAAGAAATAAACAGACTATGATCAAATATGATCAGTGTGCTGTTTAGATCAGTGCGAAACACGAGATGTGGGGTGTAGTTTGGTCTGTTTGAAGAAAGTGCCTCCCAAAATTTTAAAGAAAAAAAAACTTATATATGTACAAAAATAAGGGTTGATATAATGAAGGGATGGAATATGACTGTAAAGATGGAAATTATAAGAAAAATTATAAAAGGTATTGATAGGAAGTATTTGAAAAAAGAAGAAGAGGATTAAAAAAAAAGAAGAATCCAAAATCAGAGAATCTGATCAGGCAGGGGAGTAGAAAAAAACATACACTAGAGATTTAGGGTATATTTTGATCTGTTAGAAGAATCTATCTCAAAATTTTAAAGAGAAAACAACTTATATACATATATACACCCAAAATACGGGTAACTACAAACACCAAGGAAATAGGAACAATTATTAAAAATTACCATCAACACCTGTATGCCAATAAACTGAGCAATCTGGATGAAATGGAGGCATTCCGGGAAACCTGGAAACTGCCAAGCTAGAAACAGAAAGATTTTGAAAACCTGAGTTGGCCAATAACCAGTAACGAGATTGAATCCGTGATCGAAATCCTCCCCAAAAACAAGAGTCCAGGGCCTGATGGATTCCCTGGCGGATTGTAGCAAACATTCAACGAAGAAATTATACCTATTCTCCTGAAGCTGTTATACAACATAGAAGCAGAAGGAAACCATCCAGACTCATTCCATGAGGCCAGCATTACGTTTATCCCAAACACAGGGCAAAAAGACCTATAGAAAGGAGAATTTCAGACCGATATCCCTGATGAATATGGATCCAAAATCCTCAACAGATGCCTAGCGAATAGGATCCAACAATGCATTGAAAGGATCACCCAACACGACCAAGTAAGATTTGTCCCCGTGATGCCAGCGTGTTCCATCATTGGCAAATCAACTGACGTGATGGAACACATTAATAAGAGAAGAGAGAAGAATCATAGGGTCCTCTCAACTGATGCAGAAAGAGCATTTCAGAAAATACAGCATCTCTTCCTGATTAAAACCCTTCAGAGTATAGGGATAGAGGGAACACTCCTCATTCATAAAATAGATATAGGGAAAATACACAGTGAATATGCTCGTCAATGGGGAAATGCTGAGAACCCTTCCCATTAGATCAGGAAGAGAACAACGATGCACACTCTCACCAATATTGTTCAACAAAGTAGGGGAAGTCTTAGCAACTGCAATCAGACAACAAAAAGATAGAAAGTGTATTCAAATTGGCAAAGAAGAATGCAAACTGTCCTTTCACAGATGACAGGATACGTTATGTGGAAAACCCAAAAGAATCCACTCGCAAATTACTAGAACTCATACAGCAATTCAGTAATGTGGAAGGATACAAAATCAATGCACAGAAATCCGTTGATTTCCTATACACTAACAATGCAACTGTAGAAAGAGAAATTCAAAAATGACTCCTTTTGCAAAAGCATCCGGAAACATAAGATACCTCAGAATAAACCTAAACAAAGAGGTAAAGTATACGTAGTCTAGGTACTATAGAACACTGATGAAAGAAACGGAAGAAGACACAAAAAGATGCAAAAACATTCCATGCTCAAGGATCGGAAAAATAAACATTATTAAAATTTCCACGCTACCCAAAGCAATCTGTGCCTTCAGTGCCATCCCGAACCGAATTGCCATGCAATGACATTTTTCAACGTGCTAGATCAAAAAATCTTAAAATTTGTATGGAAACAGGAAAGATCCCGAATTGCCAAGGAAATGTTGAAAAAGAAATACAAGTTGGGGCAACATGTTGCCTGATTTCAAGCTATATTACAAAGCTGCGATCACCAAGGCAGCATGGGACTGGCACAAAAGCAGACATCTAGACCAATGGAACAGAATGGAGAGCCCAGATATGGACCCTTGACTCTATGGTGAAATAATCTTTGACAAAGCAGTCAAAAATATGCAATGGAAAAAATATATTCTGCTCAATACATGGTTCTGGGGAAATTGGACAGCGACCTGCAGAGGAAAGAAACTCGACCATTCTCTAATGCCATTCCCAAAGAGAAACTCAAAGTGGATGAAAGACCTCCATGTGAGACAGGAATCCATGAAAGTCCTAGAGGAGAACATAGTCAGGAACATGTTTGACAGCGGCCACAGGAACTTCTTTCAAGATTCATCTCTAAATGCTGGTGAAACAAAAGCAAAAATGAACTTTTGGGACTTCATCAAGATAAAAAGCTTCTGCACAGCCAAGGAACCAGTCAATAAAACAGAGAGGCAACCCACAGAATGGGAGATGATATTTGCAAATATCACTACAGAGAAAGGGCTAGTATCAAGATCTATAAAGAAATTCTCAAACACAACACCCAAACAACAAACACTCAAGTAAATAAATGTGCAGAAAGCATGAACAGACACTTCTCTGACGATGACATACAAATGGTTCGCAGACATGAAAAATGTTCCTCATCCCTAGCCATCAGGGAAAACCAAATCCAATCCATGATGCGATACTACCATGCACCAGTTAGAAAGACAAAAATGGACAGGGAAAGACACAACAAATGTTGGAGAGGTTTTGGAGAAAGGGGAACCTTTTTACACTGTTGGTGCGAATGCAAGTTGGTACAGCCAATTTGGAAAACAGTCTGTAGGTGCCTCTAAAAATTAAATATAGAGTTAAACTTACCCAGCAATTTCACTCCTGCATATTTTCTCCAAAGACACAGATGTAGTGAATAGAGGGTCCATATGCACCCCCAAATTCGTAGCAGCAAAGTTCGCAATAGCCAATTGAAATAACAGTAACAAGAATAACGAAGGGCATGGAGGTAGAAGGAGAAGGAAGGCAAAAATGAAGGTCGGGGCGGGGATCGGAGGGAGAGAAGAACCTGAGAGACTATGGACCCTGAGGAACAAAATGGAGGTTTCAGATGCGAGAGGGGTGAGGTAATGGTTTAGCTCAGTGACTGGTATTCAAGAGGGCACATATTGGGCGCCTGGGTGGCTCAGATGGTTAAGCGTCTACCTTCGGCTCAGGTCACGATCCCAGGGTCCTGGGATCGAGTCCCACATCGGGTTCCCGGCTCAGCAGGGAGCCTGCTTCTCCCTCTGACCCTGTCCGCTCTCATGCTGTTTCTCTCTCTCTAGCTCTCTAAAAATAAATAAAATCTTTAAAAAAAAAAGGGGGGGCTCATACCGCAGGGATCACTGGGTGTTTTACAAAACAATGTATCATGGAATACCACCTCAATAACTAATGATGTATGGTATGGTGACTAACATAACATAAGAAAATTAAATTTAATAAATGTGGCTGAAGCAGTAATCAAACTGCCCAAACACACAAAAAGCCAGGAGCAAATCATTTCACTGGTCAACTCTTCTAGACATTAATGAAGTGTTCATGTTAATTCTTCTTATCGATTCCAAAAATTGGAACACATAATGTGAATATTCCAGCCATTGGAATAGATCATTTACAATACCCTGAAAACGAACTCAGACAAGGACATTATAAGAAACAAACTATATACCATTTTACTAGAAGAAAGATAAAAATCATAGAATCCTTTCCTTTTTTTTTTCTTACTTGTTACAGAACCTGGTTTTATTTTTAAATTATTATTATATTATATTATTTTCAGTTAGCCAGCCATTGGCACACCATACGTTTTTGATGTAGCGTTCAGTGATTCATTAGGGCATATAAAAACCAGTGCGCATCCTAACATGCACCCTTCTCAATACCCATCACCTAGCTATCCCCTCCCTCCCCCCTCCCTTCTGTAACACTCAGCTTGATTCCCAGAGTCCACAGTCTTTCATGGTCTGACTCCTTCTCTGAGTTCTTCCCATTCACTGTTCTCTCCCTTCCCCTCTGGTCCTCTGTGCTATTTCTTAGATTCCATATATGAGTGAAACCATAGGCTCGTTGTCTTTCTCTGCTTGAGTATTGCAATTTGAATAATCCCTTCCAGATCCATTCATGCTGATGCAAATGGTGGGTATTCATCCTTCCTGATGGCTGAGTAATATTCCACTGTATATATGGACCGCATCTTCTTTATCCATTCATCTGTTGAAGGGCATCTCTGCTCTTTCCACACTTTGGCTATTGTGGACATTGCAATCCTTTCAATAGATGCAGTTTATTTTCCTCCCAATCAAATCAACTGGTAAGCATGGCTATACAGACTACCAGGGGAATTTAGAATAAACGAATTGTGAGAAATAGTGCCGCCGAGTGCTCTTACTTAAGGGTTAGTTATAATGCAGAACGTCACTGTTTTTGAAACATGGTCTTTAAAAAGGTATTTAAGTTAAAGTAAGGTAGAGTGAGCCCTAATCCATTAGGACTGGTGTTTTGTTTTGTATTGTTTTTTAATTTTAATTTCTTTGTTGTTATGATAATCCTCATACATTCCATCATTTGTTTTAGACGTAACGTTCGGTGATTAATTGTTTGTGCATAACACCCAGTGCTTTAGTAGGGTGCTCTTTAGCCTCCATGTATTTGAGTTCTTTCTGACTTTCTTCCTGTGATTGAGTTCTAGTTTGAAATCATTGTGTTCTGAAAATAGGCAGGAAAGGATCCCAATCTTTTGGTACTGGTTGAGTTCTGATTTACCTCCTGGGATGTGATCTATTCTGGAGAATGTTCCATGGGCACTAGAGAAGAATGTGTGTCCCGTTGCTTTGGGATGGAATGTTCTGAATATGTCTGTGAAGTCCATTTGGGCCAGTGTGACATTTAAGTCTTTATTTCCTTGTTGATCTTTTGCTTAGACAGTCTGTCCATTTCAGTGAGGGGGGTGTTCAAGTCCCCCATTATTATTGTATTGTGGTCAATGTGTTTCTTTGCTTTTGTTGTTAATTGGTTCATATAATTGGCTGCCTCCATGTTAGGGGCATCGATATTTACAATTGTTAGATCTTCTTGTTGGATAGACCCTTTCAGGAGGAGATAGTGTCCTTCCTCATCTCTTATGACAGTCTTTGGTTTAAAATCTAATTTGTCTTTTATAAGGATTGCCACCGCAGCTGTCTTTTGGTGTCCTTTAGCACGGTAAATGGTTTTCCACCCCCTCACTTTCTATCTGGGGGTGTCTTTGGATCTAAACTGAGTCTCTTTCAGACAGCATATCAATGGGTCTTGTTCTTTAATCCAATCTGACCGCCTGTGACTTTTAATTGGGGCATTTAGGCCATTTATCTTCAGGGTAACTTTGGATAGATAGGAATTTAGTGCCATTGTATTTCCTGTAAAGTGACTGTTACTGTATATTGTCTTTGTTCCTTTCTGGTTTATGTTGCTTTTAGGGTCTCTCTTTCCTTAGAGGACCCCTTTCTAGATTTCTTGTAGGGCTGGTTTCGTGTTTGCAAATTCATTTAGTTTTTGTTTTTCCTGGAAGCTTTTTATCTCTCCTTCTATTTTTAATGACAGCCTAGCTGAATATAGTATTCTTGGCTGCGTATATTTCTCATTTATTACTCTGAAAATATCCTGCCAGGCCTTTCTTGCCTGCCAGGTCTCTGTGGATAGGTCTGAAACAATCTAATGTTTCTACAATTATATTTTCCACGTCTCTTGTCCTGAGACGCTTTCAGGATTTTCTCTATATCTCTGAGACTCGTAAGTTTTAATATTAGATGTCGGGGCGTTGGCCTATTTTTATAGATTTAGAGAGGGGTTCTCTGTACTTCCTGATATTTTGATGCCTGTTTCCTTCCCCAAATTAGGGGAGTTCTCTGCTATAATTTGCTCCATTATACCTTCTTCCTTCTGTCTCTTTCTTCTTCTTCTGGGATCCCAATTACTCTAATGTTGTTTCTTCTTTTGCTATTGCCTCTCCCTCGAATTCTGCCCTTGTGATCCAGTAAGTTGTTTATCTGTCTTTTCCCAGCTTCTTTATTTTCCATCATTTGCTCTTCTAAATCGCTGATTCTCTCTTCTGCCATATTTAGCCTAGCAGTTAGCAACCCCATATTTGATTACACGTCATTAATAGTGCTTTTTATTTCGACTTGGTTAAATTTTAGTTCTTTTTCTACTCCAGAAAGCGTTTCTCTAATAAATTCCTTCTTTTTTTCTAGCCCATTTAGTATCTTAAAGTGACGCTTCTGGACTCTAGATCCGACATCCTACTAATGTCCGCATTGAGTAGTTCCCGGGCAGTCGGTACTACGTCTTGTTCTTTTGGTTGAGGTGCTTTTTTCCATCTTGTCTTTTTGTCCACAGGAGAATAGATTAATGAGAGAACAAAATGCTGAATGGGTAACAAAGTGCCCGGAAAATATACTCTAAACACATCACAAAAGACCGGAAAGGGTAGGAATAGAAAGGGAAACAGAGAAAAAAGAAAGCCATCAAACAAACAGAAAACAGAAAAAAAAAAAGATAAAGATAAAAATAAAGAAAAACAGAACAAAAAATGAAAGAAAAAAACAGACTATGATCAAATATGATCTGGGTGCTGTATAGATCAGTGCCACACACTAGATTTGGGGTGTAGTCTGGTTTGATAGAAGAAAGTGCCTCCCAAAATATTAAAGAAAAAACTTATACATGTACAGAAATAAGGGTTGATATGATGAAGGGATGGAATATGACTGTAAAGAGGGAAATTATAAAAAAAAATTAAAGGAATTGATAAGAAGTATTTGAAAAAAGAAAGAAGAGGATTTTAAAAAAAGAAGAAGAATACAAAAAGGAGAGAATCTGATCAGGCAGGGGAGTAGAAAAAAAACATATCTATATATCAAAATACGGGTAACTACAAACACCAAGGAAATAAAAACAATTATTAAAAATTATTAGCAACACCTGTTTGCCAATAAACTGAGCAATCTGGATGAAATGGAGGTATTCCTGGAAACCTGGAAACTGCCAAGCCAGAAACAGAAAGATATTGAAAACGTGAATTGGCCAATAACCAGTAACGAGATTGAAACAGTGATTGAAAACCTCCCCAAAAACGAGAGTCCAGGGCCTGATGGATTCCCTGGCGGATTGTAGTAAACATTCAATGAAGAAATTATACCTATTCTCCTGAAGCTGTTTCAAAACATAGAAGCAGAAGGAAACGATCCAGACTCATACAATGAGGACAGCATTACCTTAATCCCCAACAGAACGCAAAAACACCGATAGAAAGGAGAACTTCAGATGGATATCCCTGATGAATATGGATCCAAAATTCTCAACAAATGCCTAGCTAATAGGATCCAACAACACATTGAAAGGGTCATCCACCACGACCAAGTAAGATTTATCCCCATGATGCCAGCGTGTTTCAACATTGGCAAATCAACTGACGTGACAGAACACATTAATAAGAGAAGAGAGAAGAATCATAGGGTACTCTCAACTGATGCAGAAAAAGCATTTCAGAAAATACAGCATCTCTTCCTGATTAAAACCCTTCAGAGTATACGGATAGATGGAACACTCCTCATTCTTAAAATAGATATAGGGAAAATACACAGGGAATATGCTCATCAATGTGGAAATGCTGAGAACCCTTCCCTTTAGATCAGGAACAGAACAACGATGCCCAATCTCACCACTATTGTTCAACAACGTAGTGGAAGTCCTAGCAATTGCATTCCGACAAAAAAAGAAATAAAGTGTATACAAATTGGCAAAGAAGAAGTCAAACTGTCTTTTCACAGATGACAGGATACTTTATGTGGAACACCCAAAAGAATCCACTCCCAAATTTCTAGAACTCATACAGCAATTCAGTAATGTAGCAGGATACAACATCAATGCACAGAAATCAGTTGATTTCCTATACACTAACAAGGCAACTGTAGAAAGAGAAATACAAAAATGACTCTTTTTACAAAGCATCAAAAAACATAAGATACCTCAGAATAAACCTAAACAAAGAGGAAAAGTATACGTACTCTAGGTACTACAGAACACTGATGAAAGAAACTGAAGAAGACACGAAAAGATGCAAAAATATTCCATGCTCATGGATCGGAAAAATAAACATTATTACAATTTCCACACTACCCAGAGCACTCTTTACCTTCAGTGCCATCCCGAACAAAATTGCCATTCAATGACATTTTTCAAACTGCTGTAACAAAAAATCATAAATTTTGTATGGAAACAGGAAAGATCCCGAATCACCAAGGAAATGGGGAAAAAGAAATACAAATTGGGGCAACATGTTGCCTGATTTCAAGCTAAATTACAAAGCTCTGATCACCAAGACAGCATGGGACTTCACAAAAGCAGACATCTAGACCAATGGAACAGAATGGAGAACCCAGATATGGACCCTCGACTCTATGGTGAAATAATCTTTGACAAAGCAGTCAAAAATATGCAATGGAAAGAATACATTCTCCTCAATAAATGGTGCTGGGGAAAAATTGGACAGCGACCTGCAGAGGAATGAAACTCGACCATTCTCTAATACCATTCCCAAAGAGAAACTCAAAGTGGATGAAAGACCTCCATATGAGACAGGAATCCATCAAAATCCTAGAGGAGAACATAGGCAGGAACATGTTTGACATCGGCCACAGAACCTTCTTTCAAGATTCATCTCTAAATGCGGGTGAAACAAAAGCAAAAATGAACTTTTGGGACTTCATCAAGATAAAAAGCTTCTGCACAGCCAAGGAAACAGTCAATAAAACAGAGAGGCGACCCACGGAATGGGAGCAGATATTTGCAAATGACACTACAGAGAAAGGGCTGGTATCCAAGATCTATAAAGAAAATCTCAAAGTCAACACCCAAACAACAAAAACTCAAGTTAAAAAATGGGCAGAAGACATGAACAGACACTTCTCTGAGGATGAAATACAACTGGTTCACAAACATGAAACATGTTCATCATCACTACCATCAGGGAAAATCAAATCCAAACCATGCTGCAATACTACATGGACCAGTTAGAAAGACAAAAATGGACAGGGAAAGACACAACAAATGTTGGAGAGGTTTTGGAGAAAGGGGAACCTTCTTACACTCTTGGTGCGAATGCAGGTTGATACAGCCAATTTGGAAAACAGTGTGGAGGTACCTCAAAAAATTAAATATAGAGTTACGATGACCCAGCAAATTCACTCCTGGATATTTTCTCCAAAGGCAGAGATGTAGTGAAAAGAGGGTCCATATGCACCCCAAAATTCATAGCAGCAATGTCCGCAATAGCCAATTGAAATAACAGTAACAAATATAAGGAATGACATGAAGGTAGAAGGAGAAGGAAGGCAAAAATGAAGGTCGGGGCGGTGGGAATCAAAGGGACAGATGAACCTGAGAGACTATGGAACCTGAGAAACAAAATGGAGGTTTCAGAGGGGAGAGGGGTGGGGTGATGGTTTAGCTCAGTGACTGGTATTCAAGAGTGCACATACTGGGAGCCTGGGTGGCTCAGATGTTTAAGCGTCTACCTTCGGCTCAGGTCATGATCCCAGGGTCCTGGGATGGAGTCCCACATCGGGCTCCTGGTCAGCAGGGAGCCTGCTTCTCCCTCTGACCCTGTCCCCTCTCATGCTGTTACTCTCTCTCTAACTCTCTAAAAAATAAATTAAATCTTTAAAAAAAAAAATGAGGGCACATACTGCAGGGAACACTGGGTGTTTTACGGAACAATGTATCATGGAATACCACCTCAATAACTAATGATGTATGGTATGGTGACTCACATAACATAATAAAATTAAATTTAATAAATGAGCCTGAAGCAGTAATCAAACTGCCCCCAACACACAAAAAGCAAGGAGCAAATCATTTCACTGGTAAACTCTTCTAGACATTAAGGAGGAGTTCATGTTAATTCTTCTTATCTATTCCAAAATTTGGAATAGATCATTTACAATACCCTGAAAACGAACTCAGACAAGGACAGTATAAGAAACAAACTATATACCATTTTACTAGAAGAAAGATAAAAATCATATAATCCTTTCGTTTTTTTTTTCTTACATGTTATAGACCCTGGTTTTATTTTTAAATTATTGTTATATTTTATTATTTTCAGTTAGCCTGCAATTGGCACACCATCCTTTTTTTTTTTTTTTGTATGGTTCAGTGATTCATTAGGGCATATAAAAACCAGTGCGCATCCTAACATGTGCCCTCCTCAATACCCATCACCTAGCTACCCCATCCTCCCCCCCCCTTCCTTCGATAACACACAGCTTGATTCCCAGAGTCCAGAGTCTTTCATGCTCTGACTCCTTCTCTGATTTCTTCCCATCCACTGTACTCTCCCTGCCCCTCTGGGCCTCTGTGCTATTTCTTAGATTCCATATATGAGTGAAACCATAGGCTAGTTGTCTTTCTCTCCTTGAGTATTTCAATTTGCATAATCACGTCCAGATCCAGTCATGCTTATGCAAATGGTGGGTATTCATCCTTCCTGATGGCTGAGTAATATTCCACTGTATATATGGACCATATCTTCTTTATCCATTCATCTGTTCACGGGCATCTCGGCTCTTTCCACACTTTGGCTATTGCGGACATTGCAATCCTTTTAATAGACGCAGTTTATTTTCCTCTGAATAAAACCAACTGGTAAGCATGGCTATACAGATTACCAGGGGAATTTAGAATAAACGAATTGTGTCAAATAGTGCCGCCGAGTGCTCTTACTTAAGGGTTAGTGATAATGCAGAACGTCACTGTTTTTGAAACATGGTCTTTAAAAAGGTGTTTAAGTTAAAGTAAGGTAGAGTGAGCCCTAATCCATTAGGACTGCTGTTTTGTTTCGTTTTGTTTTTTAATTTTAATTTCTTTGTTGTTATGATAATCCCCATACATTACATCATTCGATTTAGACGTAACGTTCGATGATTCATTGTTTGTGCATAACTCCCAGTGCTTTAGTAGGGTGCTCTTTAGCCTCCATGTATTTGAGTTCTTTCTGACTTACTTCCTCTGATTGAGTTCTAGTTTCAAAGCATTGTGGTCTGAAAATAGGCAGGAAATGATCCCAATTTTTTGGTACTGGTTGAGATGGGATTTATGACCTGGGATGTGATCTATTCTGGAGAATGTTCCATGGACACTAGAGAAGAATGTGTATTCCGTTTCTTTGGAATGGAATGTTCTGAATATGTCTGGGAAGCCCATTTGGGCCAGTGTGCCATTAAAAGTCTTTATTTCCTTGTTTATCATTTGCTTAGACAGTCTGTCCATTTCAGTGAGGGCGGTGTTCAAGTCCCCCAATATTATTGTATTGTGGTCAATGTGTTTCTTTGCTTTTGTTATTAATTGGTTCATATAACTGGCTGTCTCCATGTTAGGGGCATAGATATTTACAATTTTTAGAGCTTCTTGTTCGATAGACCCTTTCAGGTGGAGATAGTGTCCTTTCTCATCTCTTATTACAGTCTTTGGTTTCAAATCTCATTTGTCGGATATAAGGATTGCCACCGCAGCTGTCTTTTGGTGTCCCTTATCATGGTAAATGGTTTTCTACCCCCTCACTTCCAATCTGGGGGAGTCTTTGGGTCTAAACTAAGTCTCTTGCAGACAGCATATCAATGGGTCTTGTTCTTTAATCCAATCTGACAGCCTGAGTCTTTTGATTGGGGCATTTAGCCCATTTACATTCAGGGTAACTATTGATAGATAGGAATTTAGTGCCATTGTATTGCCTGTAAGGTGACTGTTACTGTATATTGTCTTTGTTCCTTTCTGGTTTATGTTGCTTTTAGGGTCTCTCTTTGCTTAGAGGACCCCTTTCCAGATTTTTTGTAGGGCTGGTTTCGTGCTTGCAAATTCCTTTAGTTTTTGTTTGTCCTGGAAGCTTTTTATCTCTCCTTCTATTTTCAATGACAGCCTACCTGAATAGAGTATTCTTGGCTGTATATATTTCTCATTTAGTGCTCTGAATATATCCTGCCAGTCCTTTCTGTCTTGCCAGGTTTCTGTGGATAGGTCTGTTGCCAATATCATGTTTGTACAGTTATATTTTCCAGGTCTCTTGTCCTGAGCTGCTTTCAGGATTTTCTCCTTATCTCTGAGACTCGTAAGTTTGACGATTAGATGTCGGGGTGTTGGCCTATTTTTATTGATTTATAGAGGGGTTCTCTGTTTTTCCTGGATTTTGATGCCTGTTCCCTTCCCCAAATTAGGGAAGTTCTCTACTATAATTTGCTCCAGTATACCTTCTTCCATTACTCTTTCTTCTTCTTCTGGGATCCCAATTACTCTAATGTTGTTTTCTCTTATGGTATTGCCTCTCAGTCGAATTCTGCCCTTGTGATCCAGTAAGTTGTTTATCTGTCTTTTTCCCAGCTTCTTTATTTTCCATCATTTGGTCTTCTAGATCGCTGATTCTCTCTTCTGCCACATTTAGCCTAGCAGTTAGCAAAACCATATTTGATTACACCTCATTAATAGCCTTTTTGATTTCCACTTGGTTAAATTTTAGTTCTTTTACTACTCCAGAAACCGTTTCTCTAATAACTTCCTTGTTTTTTTCTAGCTCAGGTAGTATCTTTAAAGTGATGATCCTGAACTCTAGATCCGACATCCTACTAATGTCCGCATTGAGTAGGTCCCGGGCAGTCGGTACTACCTCTTGTTCTTTTGGTTGAGGTGCTTTTTTCCGTCTTGTCTTTTTGTCCAGAGGAGAATAGATTAAAGAGAGAATAAAATGCTAAAAGCGTATCAAAGAACCCGGAAAATATACTCTAAACACATCACAAAAGACCTGAAAGAATAGGGAAAGAAAGGGAAAGAGAGAAAAAAGCAAGCCAGCAAAAAAACCCAAAACAGAAAAAAGAAAAAGATAAAGATAAAAGTAAAGAAAAACAGAACAAAAAAAATGAAAGAAAAAAACAGACTATGATCAAATATGATCAGGGAGTTCTATAGATCAGTGCCACACCCTACATTTGGGGTGTAGTTTGGTGTGTTTGAAGAAAGTGCCTCCCAAAATTTTAAAGAAAAAAACCTTATATATGTACAAAAATAAGGGTTGATATGTTGAAGGGATGGAATATGACTGTAAAGATGGAAATTATAAAAAAAAATTAAGGAAGGAATTGATAAGAAGTATTTGAAAAAAGAAAGAAGAGGATTAAAAAAAAGAAGAATACAAAAAGCAGAGAATCTGATCAGGCAGGGGAGTAGAAAAAAACATACACTAGAGATTTGGGGTATATTTTGATCTGTTAGAAGAAACTATCTCAAAATTTTACAGCGAAAACAACTTAGATACATATATACACCGAAAATACGGGTAACTACAAACACCAAGGAAATAGAAACAATCATTAAAAATTATGATCAACACCTGTATGCCAATAAACTGAGCAATCTGGATGAAATGGAGGCATTCCTGGAAACCTGGAAACTGCCAACCTAGAAACAGAAAGATATTGAAAACCTGAATTAGCCAATAACCAGTAACGAGATTGAAAGAGTGATCGAAAACCTCCCCAAAAACAAGAGTCCAGGGCCTGATGGATTCCCTGGCGGGTGGTAGCAAACATTCACAAAGAAATTATACGTATTCTCCTGAAGCTGTTTCAAAACATAGAGGGGAGAAGGGTGGGGTGATGGTTTAGCTCAGTGACTGGTATTCAAGAGGGCACATACTGGGCGCCTGGGTGGCTCAGATGATTAAGCGTCTACCTTCGGCTCAGGTCATGATCCCAGGGTCCCTGGATCGAGTCCCACATCGGGCTCCCGGCTCAGCAGGGAGCCTGCTTCTCCCTCTACCCTGTCGCCTCTCTTGCTGTTTCTCGCTCGCTCTCTAAAAAAGAAATAGAATCTTAAAAAAAAAAAATAAAGGAGGGCACATACTGCAGGGAGCACTGGGTGTTTTACGAAACAATGTATCATGGAATACCACCTCAATAACTAATGATGTATGGAATGGTGACTAACATAACATAATAAAATTAAATTTAATAAATGAGGCTGAAGCAGTAATCAAACTGCCCCCAACACACAAAAAGCCAGGAGCAAATCCTTTCACTGCTAAACTCTTCTAGACATTAATGAGGAGTTCATGTTAATTCTTCTTATCTATTCCAAAAATTGGAATAGATCATTTATAATACCCTGAAAACGAACTCAGTCAAGGACAGTATAAGAAACAAACTATATACATTTTACTAGAAGAAAGATAAAAATCATATAATCCTTTCATTTTTTTTTCTTACTTGGTACACAACCTGGTTTTATTTTTAAATTATTACTATATTTTATTATTTTCAGTTAGCCAGCAATTGGCACACCATCCTACTCTGATGTAGGGTTCAGGGATTCATTAGGGCATATAAAAACCTGTGTGCATCCTAACATGTGCCCACCTCCATACCCATCACCTAGCTACCCCATCCCTCCCCTTCTGTAACACTCAGCTTGATTCCCAGAGTCCAGAGTATTTCATGGTCTGACTCCTCTGATTTCTTCCCATTCACTGTACTCTCCCTTCCCCTCTGGTCCTCTGTGCTATTTCTTAGATTCCATATATGAGTGAAACCATAGGCTAGTTGTCTTTCTCTGCTTGAGTATTTCAATTTGCATAATCCCTTTCAGATTCATTCATGCTGATGCAATGGTGGGTATTCATCCTTCCTGATGGCTGAGTAATATTCCACTGTATATATGGACCACATCTTCTTTATCCATTCATCTGTTCAAGGGCATCTCGGCTCTTTCCACACTTTGGCTATTGCGGACATTGCAATCCTTTCAATAGATGCAGTTTATTTTACTGTGTATAAAACCAAGTGGTAAGCTTGGCTATACAGACTACCAGGGGAATTTAGAATAACTGAATTGTGAGAAATAAGCCGACGAGTGCTCTTACTTAAGAGTTAGATATAATGCAGAACGTCACTGTTTTTGAAACATGGTCTTTAAAAAGTTGTTTAAGTTAAAGTAAGGTAGAGTGACCCCTAATCCATTAGGACTGGTGTTTTGTTTCGTTTTGTTTTTTAATTTTAATTTCTTTGTTGTTATGATAATCCCCATACATTACTTCATTCGATTTAGACGTAACGTTCCATGATTCATTGTTTGTGCATAACACCCAGTGCTTTGTAGGGTGCTCTTTAGCCTCCATGTATTTGAGTTCTTTCTGATTTTTTCCTGTGATTGAGTTCTAGTTTCAAAGCATTGTGGTCTGAAAATACGCAGGAAATTATCTCAATCTTTTGGTACTGGTTGAGACCGATTTATAACCTGGGATGTGATCTATTCTGGAGAATGTTCCATGGGCACTAGAGAGGAATGTGTATTCCGTTGCTTTGGGATGGAATGTTCTGAATATGTCTGTGAAGCCCATTTGGGCCAGTGTGCCATTTAAAGTCTTTAGGTCCTTGTGGATCTTTTGCTTAGACTGTCTGTCCATTTCAGAGAGGGGGGTGTTCAAGTCCCCCACTATTATTGTATTGTGGTCAATGTGTTTCTTTGCTTTTGTTACTAAATGGTTCATATAATTGGCTGCCTCCATGATAGGGGCTTAGATATTTACAATTGTTAGATCTTCTTGTTGGATAGACCCTTTCAGGAAGAGAGAGTGTCCTTTCTCATCTCTTATTACAGTCTTTGGTTTCAAATCGAATTGGTCGGATATAAGGATTGCCACCGCCGATGTCTTTTGGTGTCCTTTAGCACGGTAAATGGTTTTCCACCCCCTCACTTTCAATCTGGGGGTGTCTTTGGGTCTAAACTGAGTCTCTTGCAGACTGCATATCAATGGGTTTTGTTCTTTAATCGAAACTGACAGCCTGAGTGTTTTGATTGGGGCATTTAACCCATTTAATTTCAGGATAACTATTGATAGATAGGAATTTAGTGCCATTGTATTGCCTGTAAGGTGACGGTTACTGTATATTGTCTTGGTTCCGTTCTGGTTTATGTTGCTTTTTGGGTCTCTCTTTGTTTAGAGGACCCCTTTCAAGATTTCTTGAAGGGCTTGTTTTGTCTTTGCAAATTCCTTTAGATTTGGTTTGTCCTGGAAGCTTTTTATCTTTCCTTCTATTTTCAATGACAGCCTAGCTGTATACATTATTCTTGGCTGCATATATTTCTCATTTAGTGCTCTGAATATATCCTGCCACTCCTTTCTGGCCTGCCAGGTCTCTGTGGATAGGTCTGTTGCCAATCTAATTTTTCTACAGTTATGTTTTCCAGGTCTCTTGTCCTGAGCTGCTTTCAGGATTTTCTCCTTATCTCTGAGACTCGTAAGTTTGACGAATAGATGTCAGGGTGTTGGCCTTTTTTTTATTGATTTAGAGAGTGGTTCTCTGTCCTTCCTGGATTTTGATGCCTGTTTCCTTCCACAAATTAGGGAAGTTCTCTTCTATAATTTGCTCCAGTATAACTTCTTCCATCTCTCTCTTTCTTCTTCATCTGGGATCCCAGTTACTCTAATGTTGTTTGCTCTTATGGTATTGCCTCTCGCTCGAATTCTGCCCTTGTGATCCAGTAAGTTGTTTATCTGTCTTTTTCCCAGCTTCTTTATTTTCCGTCATTTGGTCTTCTATATCGCTGATTCCCTCTTCTGCTACATTTAGCCTAGGAGTTAGCACCCCATATTTGATTACACCTCATTAATAGCCTTTTTGATTTCGACTTGGTTAAATTTTAGTTCTTGTACTACTCCAGAAACCGTTTCTCTAATAACTTCCTTGTTTTTTTTCTAACCCAGCTAGTATCTTTAAAGTGATGATTCTGAACTCTAGATCTGACATCCTACTAATGTCCGCATTGAGTAGGTCCCGGGCAGTCGGTACTACCCCTTGTTCTTTTGGTTGAGGTGTTTTTTTCCGTCTTGTCTTTTTGTCCAGAGGAGAATAGATTAATGAGAGAATAAAATGCTAAAAGGGTAACAAAGTGCCCGGAGAATATACTCTAAACACATCACAAAAGACCAGAAAGTGTAGGAAAAGAAAGGGAAAGAGAGAAAAAAGCAAGCCAGCAAACAAACACAAAACAGAAAAAAGAAAAAGATACAGATAAAAATAAAGAAAAACAGAACAAAAAAAAAAGGAAACAAAAAAACAGACTATGATCAAATATGATCAGGGTGCTGTATAGATCAGTGCCACACACTAGATTGGGTGTGTATTTTGGTCTGTTTGAAGAAATTGCCTCCCAAAATTATAAAGAAAAAAATCTTATATATGTACAAAAATAAGGGTTGATAAAATGAAGGGATGGAATATGACTGTAAAGATGGAAATCATAAAAAAAAAATTATAAAAGGAATTGAAAAGAAGTATTTGAAAAAAGAAAGAAGAGGATTAAAAAAAAGATGAATACAAAAAGCAGAGAGTGTGATCAGGCAGGGGAGTAGAAAAAAACATACACTAGAGTTTTGGGGTATATTTTGATCTGTTAGAAGAAAGTATCTCAAAATTTTAAAGAGAAAACAACTTATATACATATATACACCCAAAATACGGGTAACTACAAACACCAAGGAAATAGAAACAATTACTAAAAATTATTATCAACACCTGTATGCCAATAAACTGAGCAATCTGGATGAAATGGAGGCATTCCTAGAAACCTGAAAACTGCCAAGCTAGAAACAGAAAGATATTGAAAACCTGCATTGGCCAATAGCCAGTAACGAGATTGAACCAGTGATCGAAAACCTCCCAAAAACAACAGTCCAGGGCCAGATGGATTCCCTGGCGGATTGTAGCAAACATTCAACGAAGAAAGTATACCTATACTCCTGAAGCTGTTTCAAAACTTAGAAGCAGAAGGAAACCATCCAGACTCATTCAATGAGGCCAGCATTACCTTGATCCCCAACAGTAGGCAAAAACACCTATAGAAAGGAGAATTTCAGACAGATATCCCTGATGAATATGGATCTAAAATCCGCAACAAACGCCTAGCTAATAGGATCCAGCAATACATTGAAAGAATCATCCACCACGACCAAGAAAGATTTATCCCCGTGATGCCAGTGTGTTTCAACATTGTCAAATCAACTGACATGAGGGAACACATTAATAAGAGAAGAGAGAAGAATCATAGGGTCCTCTCAACTGATGCAGAAAGAGCATTTCAGAAAATACAGCATCTCCTCCTTAAAGAGAATTAAAACCCTTCAGAGTATAGGGATAGAGGGAAGACTACTCATTCATAAAATAGATATAGGGAAAATACACAGAGAATATGCTCGACAATGGGGAAATGCTGAGAACCCTTCCCTTTAGATCAGGAACAGAACAACGATGCCCACTCTCACCACTATTGTTCAACAAGGTAGCGGAAGTCCAAGCAACTGCAATCAGACAACAAAAAGAAATAAAGTGTATTCAAATTGGGAAAGATGAAGTCAAACTGTCTTTTCACAGATGACAGGATACTTTATGTGGAACAGCCAAAAGAATCCACTCCCAAAATACTAGAATTCATACAGCAATTCACTAATGTGGTAGGATAGAAAACCAATGCACAGAAATCAGTTGATTTCCTATACATTAACAATGCAACTGTAGAAAGAGAAATTCAAAAAGGACTCCTTTTACAAAAGCATCAAAAAACATAACATACCTCAGAATAAACCTAAACGAAGAGGTAAATATACGTAGTCTAGGTACTACAGAACACTGATGAAAGAAACTGAAGAAGACACCAAAAGATGCAAAAACATTCCATGATCATGGATCGGAAAAATAAACATTATTAAAATTTCCACGCTACCCAGAGCATTCTGTACCTTCAGTGCCATCCCGAACCAAATTGCCATGCAATGATATTTTTCAACGTTCTAGAATAAAAAATCTTAAAAGTTGTTGGAAACAGGAAAGATCCCAAATCGCCAAGGAAATGTTGAAAAAGAAATACAAATTGGGGCAACATGTTGCCTGATTTCAAGCTATATTACAAAGCTGTGATCACCAAGACAGCATGGGACTGGTACAAAAGCAGACATCTAGACCAATGGAACAGAATGAAGAGCCCAGATATGGACCCTCGACTCTATGGTGAAATAATCTTTGACAAAGCAGTCAAAAATATGCAATGGAAAAAATATATTCTCCTCAATAAATGGTGCTGGGGAATTTGGACAGCCACCTGCAGAAGAATGATACTCGACCATTCTCTAATGCCATTCCCAAAGAGAAATTCAAAGTGGATGAAAGACCTCCATGTGAGACTGGAATCCATCAAAATCCTAGAGGAGAACATAGGCAGGAACATGTTTGACATCGGGCACAGCAACTTCTTTCAAGATTCATCTCTAAATGCTGGTGAAACAAAAGCAAAAATGAACTTTTGGGACTTCATCAAGATAAAATGCTTCTGCACAGCCAAGGAAACAGTCAATAAAACAGAGAGGCGACCTACGGAATGAGAGGAGATATTTGCAAATGACACTACAGAGAAAGGGCTGGTATCCAAGATCTATAAAAAAATCGCAACCTCAACAGCCAAACAACAAATACTCAAGTCAAAAAATGGGCAGAAGGCATAAACAGACACTTCTCTGAGGATGACATACAAATGGTTCGCATTCATGAAAAATGTTCATCATCAGTAGCCATCAGGAAAAATCAAATCCAAACCATGCTGCGATACTACCATGCACCAGTTAGAAAGACAAAAATGGACAGGGAAAAACACAACAAATGTTGGAGAGGTTTTGGAGAAAGGGGAACCTTCTAACACTGTTGGTGCGAATGCTAGTTGGTACAGCCAATTTGGAAAACAGTGTGGAGATGCCTCAGAAAATTAAATATAGAGTTACGGTGACCCAGCAAATTCACTCCTGTATATTTTCTCCAAAGACACAGATGTAGTGCAAAGGGGGTCTATATGCACACCAAAATTCGTATCTGCACTGTCCGCAATAGCCAATTGAAATAACAGTAACAACTATAAGGAATGACATGAAGTAGAAGGAGAAGGAAGGCAAAAATGAAGGTTGGGGGGTGGGAATCGAAGGGACAGATGAACCTGAGAGACTATGGACCCTGAGAAACAAAATGGAGGTTTCAGAGCGGAGAGGGGTGGGGTGATGGGTTAGCTCAGTGACTGGTATTCAAGAGGGAACATACTGGGCGCCTGGGTGGTTCAGATGGTTAAGCGTCTACCTTCGGCTCAGGTCATGATCCCAGGGTCCTGGGATGGAGTCCCACATCGGGCTCCCGGTCAGCAGGGAGCCTGATTCTTCCTCTGACCCTGTCCCCTCTCATGCTGTTTCTCTCTCTCTAGCTCTGTTAAAAATAAATAAAATCTTTAAAAAAAAAAAATGAGGGCACATACTGCAGGGAGCTCTGGGTGTTTTATGGAAAATTGTATCATGGAATGCCACCTCAATAAGTAATGATGTATGGTATGGTGACTAACATAACATAAAAAAATTAAATGTAATAAATGAGGCTGAAGCAGTAATCAAACTGCCCCCAACACACAAAAAGCCAGGAGCAAATCATTTCACTGTTAAACTCTTCTGGACATTAATGAGGAGTTCATGATAATTCTTCTTATCTATTCCAAAAATTGGAATAGATCATTTACAATACCCTGAAAATGAACTCAGACAAGGACATTATAAGAAACAAACTATATACCATTTTACTAGAAGAAAGATAAAAATCGTATAATCCTATCCTTTTTTTTTCTTACTTGTTACACAACCTGATTTTATTTTTAAATTATTACTATATTTTATTATTTTCAGTTAGCCAGCAATTGGCACACCATCCTTTTTTGATGTAGGATTCAGTGGTTCATTAGGGCATATAAAAACCAGTGCGCATCCTAACAGCGCCCTCCTCCATACCCATCACCTAGCTACCCCATCCTCCCCCCCGCCTCCCTTCTGTAACACTCAGCTTGATTCCCAGAGTCTAGAGTCTTTCATGGTCTGACTCCTTCTCTGATTTCTTCCCATTCACTGTATTCTCCCTGACCCTCAGGGTCTCTGTGCTATTTCTTAGATTCCATATATGAGTGAAACCATAGGCTAGTTGTCATTCTCTGCTTGAGTATTTCAATTTACATAATCCCTTCCAGATCCATTCATGCTTATGTAAATGTTGGGTATTCATCCTTCCTGATGGCTGAGTAATATTCCACTGTATATATGGACCACATCTTCTTTATCTATTCATCTGTCGAAGGGCATCTCAGCTCTTTCCACACTTTGGCTATTGCGGACATTGCAATCCTTTCAATAGATGCAGTCTATTTTCCTCTGAATAAAACCAACTGGTAAGCATGGCTATACAGACTACCAGGGAAATTTAGAATAAACGAATTGTGAGAAATAACCCACCGAGTGCTCTTACTTAAGGGTTAGTTATAATGCAGAACGTCACTGTTTTTGAAACATGGTCTTTAAAAAGGTGTTTAAGTTAAAGTAAGGTAGAGTGAGCCCTAATCCATTAGTACTGGTGTTTTGTTTCGTTTTGTTTTTTAATTTTAATTTCTTTGTTGTTATGATAATCCCCATACATTACATCATTAGATTTAGACGTAACGTTTGATGATTCATTGTTTGTGCATAACACCCAGTGCTTTAGTAGGGTGCTCTTTAGCCTCCATGTATTTGAGTTCTTTATGACTTTCTTCTTGTGATTGAATTCTAGTTTCAAAGCATTGTGGTCTGAAAATAGGCAGGAAATGATCCCAATCTTTTGGTACTGGTTGAGATCCGATTTAAGACCTGGGATGTGATCTATTCTGGAGAATGTTCCATGGGAACTAAGAAGAATGTGTATTCCGTTTCTTTGGAATGGAATGTTCTGAATATGTCTGGGAAGCCCATTTGGGCCAGTGTGCCATTTAAAGTCTTTATGTTCTTGTTGATCTTTTGCTTAGACAGTCTGTCCATTTCAGTGAGGGGGGTGTTCAAGTCCCCCACTATTATTATATTGTGGTCAATGTGTTTCTTTGTTTTAGTTATTAATTGGTTCATATAATTGGCTGCCTCCATGTTAGGGGCATAGATATTTACAATTGTTAGATCTTGTTGGATAGCCTCTTTCAGGAGGAGATAGTGTCCTTTCTCATCTCTTATTACAGTCTTTGGTTTCAAATCGAATTGGTCGGATATAAGGACTGCCACCGCCGCTGTCCTTTGGTGTCCTTTAGCACGATAAATGGTTTTCCACCCCCTCACTTTCAATCTGGGGGTGTCTTTGGGTCTAAACTGAGTCTCTTGCAGACTGCATATCAATGGGTCTTGTTCTTTAATCCAATCTGACAGCCTGTGTCTTTTGATTGGGGCATTTAGCCCATTTAAATTCAGGGTAACTATTGATAGATAGGAATTTAGTGCCATTGTATTGCCTGTAAGGTGACTCTTACTGTATATTGTCTTTTTTTCCTTTCTGGTTTATGTTGCTTTTAGGGTCTCTCTTTGCTTAGAGGACCCCTTTCAAGATTTCTTGTAGGGCTGGTTTCGTCTTTGCAAATTCTTTTAGATTTTGTTTGTCCTGGAAGCTTTTTATCTCTCCTTCTATTTTCAATGACAGCCTAGCTAAATACAGTATTCTTGGCTGCCTATATTTCTCATTTAGTGCTCTGAATATAATCTTCCAGTCCTTTCTGGCCTGCCAGGTCTCTGTGGAAAGGTCTGTTGCCAATGTAATGTTTCTATAGTTATATTTTCCAGGTCTCTTGTCCTCAGCTGCTTTCAGGATTTTCTTCTTATCTCTGAGACTCGTAAGTTTGACGATTAGATGTCCGGGTGTTGACATTTTTTTTTTTTTTTTAATTTAGAGAGTGGTTCTCTGTCCTTGCTGGATTTTGATGCCTGTTTCCTTCCCCAAATTAGAGAAGTTCTCTGCTATAATTTGCTCCAGTATAATTTCTTCCATCTCTCTCTTTCTTCTTGTGGGATCCCAATTACTCTAATGTTGTTTCCTCTTATGGTATTGCCTCTCGCTCGAATTCTGCCCTTGTGATCCAGTAAGTTGTTTATCTGTCTTTTTCCCAGCTTCTTTATTTTAAATCATTTGGTCTTCTATATCGCTGATTCTCTCTTCTGCTACATTTAGCCTAGGAGTTAGCACCCCATATTTGATTACACCTCATTAATAGCCTTTTTGATTTCCACTTGGTTAAATTTTAGTTCTTGTACTACTCCAGAAACCGTTTCTCTAATAACTTCCTTGTTTTTTTCTAGCCCAGTTCGTATCTGTTAAGTGATGATTCTGAACTCTAGATCTGACATCCTACTAATGTCCACATTGAGTAGGTCCCGGGCAGTCCGTACTACCTCTTGTTCTTTTGGTTGAGGTGTTTTCTTCCGTCTTGTCGTTTTGTCCAGAGGAGAATAGATTAATGAGAGAGCAAAATGCTAAAAGGGTAACAAAGTACCCGGAGAATGTACTCTAAACACATCACCAAAGACCGAAAGAATAGGAAAAGAAAGTGAAAGAGAGAAAAAAGCAAGCCAGCAATCAAACACAAAACAGAAAAAAGAAAAAGATAAAGATAAAAATAAAGAAAAACAGAACAAAAAAATGAAAGAAAAAAACAGACTATGATCAAATATGATCAGGGTGCTGTATAGATCAGTGCCACACACTGGATTTGGGGTGTAGTTTGGTCTGTTTGGAGAAAGTGCCTCCCAAAATTTTAAAGAAAAGAAACTTATATATGTACAAAAATAAGGGTTGATATGATGAAGGGATAGAATATGACTGTAAAGATGGAAATTATTAAAAAAAATTATAAAAGGGATTGATAAGAATTATTTCAAAAAAGAAAGAAGAGGATTAAAAAAAAAGAAGAATAGAAAAAGCAGAGAATCTGATCAGGCAGGGGAGTAGAGAAAAACATACACTAGGTATTTAGGGTATATTTTGATCTGTTAGAAGAAACTATCTCAAAATTTTAAAGAGAAAACAACTTATATACATATATACACCCAAAATACGGGTAGCTACAAACACCAAGGAAATAGAAACAATTATTAAAAATTATTATCAACACCTGTATGCCAAAAAACTGAGCAATCTGGATGAAATGGAGGCATTCCTGGAAACCTGGAAACTGCCAAGCTAGAAACAGAAAGATATTGAAAACCTGAATTGGCCAATAAATAGTAACGATATTGAAACAGTGATCGAAAACCTCCCAAAAAACAAGAGTCCAGGGCCTGATGGATTCCCTGGCGGATTGTAGCAAACATTCAACGAGGAAAGTATACCTATTCTCCTGAAGCTGTTTCAAAACATAGAAGGAAAAGGAAACCATCCAGACTCATTCAATGAGGCCAGCATTACCTTGATCCCCAACAGCAGGCAAAAACACCTCTAGAAAGGAGAATTTCAGACCGATATCCCTGATGAATATGGATCCAAAATCCTCAACAAATGCCTACCTAATAGGATCCAACAATACATTGAATGGATCATCCACCACGACCAAGTAAGATTTATCCCCGTGATGCCAGTGTGTTTCAACATTGGCAAAGCAACTGACGTGAGGGAACACATTAATAAGAGAAGAGAGAAGAATCATAGGGTCCTCTCAACTGATGCAGAAAAAGCATTTCAGAAAATACAGCATCTCTTCCTGTTTAAAACCCTTCAGAGTATAGGGATAGAGGGAACACTCCTCATTCATAAAATAGATATAGGGAAAATACACAGGGAATATGCTCCTCAATGGGGAAATGCTGAGAACCCTTCCCTTTAGATCAGGAACAGAACAACGATGCCCACTCACACCACTATTGTTCAAGAAAGTAGGGGAAGTCCTAGGAACTGCAATTAGACAACAAAAAGAAATAAAGTGTATTCAAATTGGCAAAGAATTCAAACTGTCTTTTCACAGATGACAGGATACTTTATGTTGAACACCCAAAAGAATCCACTCCCAATTTCCTAGAACTCATCCAGCATTTCAGTAATCTGGGAGGATACAAAATCAATGCACAGAAATCAGTTGATTTCCTATACACTAACAATGCAACTGTAGAAATACAACTTCAAAAATGACTCCTTTTACAAAAGCATCAAAAAACATAACATACCTCAGAACAAATCTAAACAAAGAGGTAAAGTATACGTACTCTAGGTACTACAGAACACTGAAGAAAGAAACTGAAGAAGGCACAAAAAGATGCAAAAACATTCCATGCTCATGGATCGGAAAAATAAAAATTATTAAATTATCCACGCTACGCAGAGCAATCTGTACCTTCAGTGCCATCCCGAACCCAATTGCCATCCAAGGACATTTTTCAAAGTGCTGGAACAAAAAAATCTGAAAATTTGTATGGAAAGAGGAAAGATCCCGAATCTCCAAGGAAATGTTGAAAAAGAAATTCAAATTGGGGCCACATTTTGCCTGATTTCAAGCTATATTACAAAGCTGTGATCACCAAGGCAGCATGGGACTGGCACAAAAGCAGACATCTAGACCAATGGAACAGAATGGAGAGCCCAGATATGGACCCTCGACTCTATGGTGAAAGAATCTTTGACAAAGCAGTCAAAAATATGCAATGGAAAAAATATATTCTCCTCAATAAATTGTGCTGTGGAAATTGGACAGCGATCTGCAGAAGAATGAAACTCGAACATTCTCTAATACCATTCCCAAAGAGAAACTCAAAGTGGATGAAAGACCTCCATGTGAGACAGGAATCCATGAAAATCCTGAAGGAGAACATAGGCAGGAACATGTTTGACATGGGCCACAGCAACTTCTTTCAAGATTCATCTCTAAATGCTGGTGAAACAAAAGCAAAAATGAACTTTTGGGACTTCATCAAGATAAAAAGCTTCTGCACAGCCAAGGAAACAGTCAATAAAACAGAAAGGCGACCCAAGGAATGGGAGCAGATATATGCAAATGACACTACAGAGAAAGGGCTGGTAACCAAGATCTATAAAGAAAATCTCAAACTCAACACCCAAAAAACAAATACTCAAGTCAAAAAATGGTCAGAAGCCATGAACAGACCCTTCTCTGAGGATGACATACAAGTGGTTCGCAGACATGAAAAATGTTCAACAACACTAGCCATCTGGGAAAATCAAATCCAAACCATGATGCGATACTACCATGCACCAGTTAGAAAGACAAAAATGGACAGGGAAAGACACAGCAAATGTTGGAGAGGTTTTGGAGAAAGGGGAACCTTCTTACACTGTGGGTGTGAATGCAAGTTGGTACAGCCAATTTGGAAAACAGTGTGGAGGTGACTCAAAAATTAAATATAGAGTTACGCTGACCCAGCAATTTCACTCCTGGATATTTTCTGCAAAGACACAGATGTAGTGAAAAGAGGGTCCAAATGCACCCGAAAATTTGTAGCAGCAAAGTCCGCAATAGCAAAGGGAAATAACAGTAACAAGTATAAGGAATGCCATGGAGGTAGAAGGAGAAGGAAGGCAAAAATGAAGGTCGGGGGCGGGGGACCGGAGGGAGAGATGAACCTGAGAGACTATGGACCCTGAGAAACAAAATGCAGGTTTCAGAGGGGAGAGGGGTGGGGTGATGGTTTAGCTCAGTGACTGGTATTCAAGAGGGCACATATTGGGCGCCTGGGTGGCTCAGATGGTTACGCGTCTACCTTCGGCTCAGGTCATGATCCCAGGGTCCTCGGATCCATTCCCACATCAGGCTCCCGGCACAGCATGGAGCCTGCTTCTTCCTCTGTCCCTGTCCCATCTCATGTTGTTTCTCTCTCTCAAGCTCTCTAAAAAATAAATAAAATCTTTAAAAGAAAAAAAAAAAGTAGGGCACATACTGCAGGGGGCACTGGGTGTTTTACGAAACAATATATCATGGAATACCACCTCAATAACTAATGATGTATGGTATGGTGACTAACATAACCTAATAAAATTAAATTCAATAAATGAGGCTGAAGCAGTAATCAAACAGCCCCCAACACACAAAAACCGAGGAGCAAATCATTTCACTGGGAAACTCTTCTAGACATTAAGTTGGAGTTCATGTTAATTCTTCTTATCTATTCCAAAAATTGGAATAGATAATTTGAATATTCCAGCCATTGGAATAGATCATTTACAATATTCTGTAAACGAACTCAGAGAAGGACAGTATAAGAAACAAACTATAAACCATTTTACTATAAAAAGATAAAAATCATATAATCCTTTCCTTTTTTTTTTACTTGTCACAGAACCTGGTTTTATTTTTAAATTATTATTATATTTTATTATTTTCAGTTAGCCAGCAATTGGCACACCATCCTTTTTTGATGTAGCGTTCAGTGATTCATTAGGGCATATAAAAACCAGTGCGCATCCTAACATGTGCCCTCCTCCATACCCATCACCTAGCTACCCCATTCTCCCTCCCCCCTCCCTTCTGTAACACTCAGCTTAATTCCCAGAGTCCAGAGTCTTTCATGGTCTGACTCCTTCTCTGATTTCTTCCCATTCACTGTACTCTCCCTTCCCCTCTGGGCCTCTGTGCTATTTCTTAGATTCCATATATGAGCGAAACCGTAGGCTAGTTGTCTTTCTCTGCTTGAGTATTTCAATTTGCATAATCCCTTCCAGATCCAGTCATGCTGATGCAAATGGTGGGTATTCATCCTTCCTGATGGCTGAGTAATATTCCACTGTATATATGGACCACATCTTCTTTATCCATTCATGTATTGAAGGGCATCTCGGATCTTTCCACACTTTGGCTATTGCGGACATTGCAATCCTTTCAATAGATGCAGTTTATTTTCCTCTGAATAAAACCAACTGGTAAGCATCGCTATACAGACTACCAGGGGAATTTAGAATAAACGAATTGTGACAAATAGTGCCGCCGAGTGCTCTTACTTAATGGTTCGTTATAATGCAGAACGTCACTGTTTTTGAAACATGGTCTTTAAAAAGGTGTTTAAGTTAAAGTAAGGTAGAGTGAGCCCTAATCCATTATCACTGGTGTTTTCTTTTGTTTTGTTTTTTAATTTTAATTTCTTTGTTGTTATGATAATCCCCATACATTACATCATTCGATTTAGACGTAACGTTCGATGATTCATTGTTTGTGCATAACTCCCAGTGCTTTAGTAGGGTGCTCTTTAGCCTCCATGTATTTGAGTTCTTTCTGACTTTCTTCCTGTGAATGAGTTCTAGTTTCAAAGCATTGTGGTCTGAAAATAGGCAGGAAATGATCCCAATCTTTTGGTACTGGTTGAGATGCGATTTATGACCTGGGATGTGATCTATTCTGGAGAATGTTCCATGGGCACTAGAGAGGAATGTGTATTCCGTTGCTTTGGGATGGAATGTTCTGAATATGTCAGTGAAGCCCATTTGGGCCAGTGTGCCATTTAAAGTCTTTATTTCCTTGTTAATCTTTTGCTTAGACAGTCTGTCCTTTTCAGTGAGGGCGGTGTTCAAGTCCCCCACTATTATTGTATTGTGGTCAATGTGTTTCTTTGCCTTTTGTTATTAATTGGTTCATATAACTGGCTGCCTCCATGTTAGGGGCATAGATATTTAGAATTGTTAGAGCTTCTTGTTGGATAGACCCTTTCAGGAGGAGATAGTGTCCTTTCTCATATCTTATGACAGTCTTTGGTTTAAAATCGAATGTGTCGGATATAGGGATTGCCACCGCAGCTGTCTTTTGGTGTCCTTTAGCACGGTAAATGGTTTTCCACCCCCTCGCTTCCAATCTGGGGATGTCTTTGGGTCTAAACTGAGTCTCTTTCAGACAGCATATCAATGGGTCTTGTTCTTTAATCCAATTTGACAGCCTGAGTCTTTTGATTGGGGCATTTAGCCCATTTACATTCAGGGTTACTATTGATAGATAGGAATTTAGTGCCATTGTATTGCCTGTAAGGTGACTGTTACTCTGTATTGTCTTTGTTCCTTTCTGGTTTATGTTTCTTTTAGGGTCTCTCTTTGCTTAGAGGACCCCTTTCAAGATTTCTTGTAGGGCTGGTTTCGTGTTTGCAAATTCCTTTAGTTTTTGTTTGTCCTGGAAGCTTTTTATCTCTCCTTCTATTTTCAATGACAGCCTAGCTGAATAGAGTATTCTTGGCTGCATATATTTCTCATTTAGTTCTCTGAATATATCCTGCCAGTCTTTTCTGGCCTGCCAGGTCTCTGTGGATAGGTCTGTTGCCAATCTAATGTTTCTACAGTTATATTTTCCAGGTCTCTTGTCCTGAGCTTCTTTCAGGATTTTCTCCTTATCTCTGAGACTCGTACGTATGACTAGTATATGTCGGGCTGTTGGCCTATTTTTATTGATTTAGAGAGGGGTGTCTGTCATTCCTGGATGTTGATGCCTGTTCCCTTCCCCAAATTAGGGAAGTTCTCTGCTATAATTTGCTCCAGTATACCTTCTTCCATCTCTCTCTTTCTTCTTCTTCTGGGATCCCTATTACTCTAATGGTCTTTCCTATTATGGTATTGCCTCTCGCTCGAATACTGCCCTTGTGATCCAGTAAGTTGTTTATCTGTCTTTTTCCCAGCTTCTTTATTTTCCATCATTTGGTCTTCTATATTGCTGATTCTCTCTTCTGCCACATTTAGCCTAACAGTTAGCACCCCCATATTTGATTACACCTCATTAATAGCCTTTTTGATTTCGACTTGGTTAAGTTTTAGTTCTTTTACTAACCCAGAAAGCGTTTCACTAATAACTTCCTGTTTTTTTCCTACCCCAGCTAGTATCTTTAAAGTGATGATTCTGAACTCTAGATCCGACATCCTACTAATGTCCGCATTGAGTAGGTCCCGGGCAGTCGGTACTACCTCTTGATCTTTTGGTTCATTTGCTTTTTTCCCTCTTTTCTTTTTGTCCAGAGGAGAATAGATTAATGAGAGAACAAAATGCTAAAAGGGTAAAAAAGTGCCCGGAAAATATACTCTAATCACATCACAAAAGACCGGAAAGAATAGGAAAGGAAAGGGAAAGAGAGAAAAAATCAAGCCTACAAACAAACACAAAACAGAAAACAAGAAAAAGAAAAAGATAAAAATAAAGAAAAACAGAAAAAAAATGTCAGAAAAAAACAGACTCTAATCAAATATGATCGGGGAGCTGTATAGATCAGTGCCACACACCAGATTTTGGGTATGGATTGGTCTGTTTGAGGAAAGTCCCTCCCAAAATTTTAAAGAAAAAAAAACTTACATATGTAGAAAAATAAGTGTTGATATGATGAAGGGATTGAATATGACTGTAAGGATGGAAAGTATAAAAAAATTATAAAAGGAATTGATAAGTAGTATTGGAAAAAAGAAAGAAGACGATTAAAAAAAAAGAAGAATACAAAAAGCAGAGAATGTGATCAGGCAGGGGAGTAGAAAAAAACATACACTAGAGATTTGAGGTATATTTTGATCCGTTAGAAGAAACTATCTCAAAATTTAAAGAGAAAACAACTTATATACATATATACAGCCAAAATACGGGTAACTACAAACACCAAGGAAATAGAAAGAATTATTAAAAATTATTATCAACACTTCTATGCCAATAACCTGAGCAATCTGGATGAAATGGAGGCATTCCTGGAAACCTGGAAACTGCCAAGCTAGAAACAGAAAGATATTGAAAACCTGAATTGGCCAATAACCAGTAACGAGATTGAAACAGTGATCGAAAACCTCCCCAAAACCAGAGTCCAGGGCCTGAGGGATTCCCTGGCGAGTGGTAGCAAACATTCACGAAGAAATTATACCTATTCTCCTGAAGCTGTTTCAAAACATAGAAGCAGAAGGAAACCATCCAGACTCATTCAATGAAGCCAGCATTACCTTGATCCCCAACACCAGGCAAAAACACCTATAGAAAGGAGAATTTCAGACCGATATCCCTGATGAATATGGATCCAAAATCCTCAACAAATGCCTAGCGAATAGGATCCAACAATACATTGAAAGGATCATCCACCACGACCACGTAAGTTTTATCCCCGTGATGCCAGCGTGTTTCAACATTGGCAAATCAACTGACGTGAGGGAACACATTAATAAGAGAAGAGAGAAGAATCATAGGGTCCTCTCACTGATGCAGAAAAATATTTCAGAAAATACAGCATCTCTTCCTGTTTAAAACCCTTCAGAGTATAGGGATAGAGGGAACACTCCTCATTCATAAAATAGATATAGGGAAAATACAGAGTGAATATGCGCGTCAATGGGGAAATGCTGAGAACCCTTCCCTTTAGATCAGGAACAGAACAACGATGCCCACTCTCACCACTATTGTTCAACAAAGTAGGGGAAGTCCTAGCAACTGCAATCAGACAACAAAAAGAAATAAAGTGTATTCAAATTTGCAAAGAAGAAGTTAAACTGTCTTTTCACAGATGACAGGATACTTTATGTGGAAAACCCAAAAAAATCCACTCCCAAATTACTAGAACTCATACAGCAATTCAGTAATGTGGCAGGATACAACATCAATGCACATAAATCACTTGATTTCCTATACACTAACAATGGAACTGTGGAAAGAGAAATTCAAAAATGACTCCTTTTACAAAAGCATCAAAAATCATAAGATACCTCAGAATAAACCTGAACAAAGAGGTAAAGTATACGTACTCTAGGTACTACAGAACATTGATGAAAGAAACAGAAGAAGACACAAAAAGATGCAAAAGCATTCCATGCTCATGGACCGGAAAAATAAACATTATTAAAATTTCCATGCTTCCCAGAGCAATCTGTACCTTCAGTGCCATCCCGAACCAAATTGCCATCCAATGACATTTTTCAAAGCGCTGGAACAAAAAATCTTAAAATTTGTACGGAAACAAGAAAGATCCCGAATCGCCAAGGAAATGTTGAAAAAGAAATACATATTGGGGTAACATGTTGCCTGATTTCAAGCTATATTACAATGCCGTGATCACCAAGACAGCATGGGACTGGCACAAAAGTAGACATCGAGACCCATGGGAACAGAATGGAGAGCCCAGATATGGACCCTCGACTCTATGGTGAAATAATCTTTGACAAAGCAGTAAAAAATATGCAATGGAGAAAATATATTCTCCCCAATAATTGGTGCTGGGGAAATTGGACGGCGATCTGCAGAGGAATGAAACTCGACTATTCCCTAATACCATTCACAAAGAGAAACTCAAAGTGCATGAAAGACCTCCATGTGAGACAGGAATCCATGAAAGTCCTAGAGGAGAACATAGGCAGGAACATGTTTGACATGGGCCACAGCAACTTCTTTCAAGACTCATCTCTAATTGCTGCTGAAACAAAAGCAAAAATGAACTTTTGGGACTTCATCAAGATAAAAACTTCTGCACAGCCAAGGAAACAGTCAATAAAACAGAGACGCGACCCACGGAATGGGAGCAGATATTTTCAAATGACACTACAGAGAAAGGGCTGGTTTCCAATATCTATAAAGAAATTCTCAAACTCAACACCCAAACAACAAATACTCAAGTCCAAAAATGGGCAGAAGACATGAACAGACACTTCTCTGAGGATGACATACAAATGGTTCGCAGACATGAAAAATGTTCATCATCACTAGCCATCAGGGAAAATCAAATCAAAACCATGCTGTGATACTACCATGTACCAGTTAGAAAGGCAAAAATGGACAGGGAAAGACACAACAAATGTTGGACAGGTTTTGGAGAAAGGGGAACCATCTTACACTGTTGGTGCGAATGCAAGTTGGTACAGCCAATTTGGAAAACAGTGTGGAGGTGACTCAAAAAATTAAACATAGAGTTATGCTGACCCAGCAATTTCACTCCTGGATATTTTCTGCAAAGAAACAGATGTAGTGAAAAGAGGGTCCAAATGCACCCGAAAATTCGTAGGAGGAAAGTCCGCAATAGCCAAGTGAAATAACAGTAACAAGTATAAGGAATGGCATGGAGGTAGAAGGAGAAGGAAGGCAAAAATGAAGGTCGGGGGGGAGATCGGAGGGAGAGATGAACCTGAGAGACTATGGACCCTGAGAAACAAAATGGAGGTTTCAGAGGGGAGAGGGGTGGGGTGATGGATTAGCTAAGTGACTGGTATTCAAGAGGGCACATACTGGGCCTCTGGGTGGCTCAGATGGCTAAGCGTCTACCTTCGGCTCAGGTCATGATCCCAGGGTCCTCGGATCCATTCCCACATCAGGCTCCCGGCTCAGCATGGAGCCTGATTCTTCCTCTGACCCTGTCCCCTCTCATGTTGTTTCTCTCTCTAGCTCTCTAAAAAATAAATAAAATCTTTAAAAGAAAAAAAAAAAGTAGGGCACTTACTGCAGGGAGCACTGGGTGTTTTACGAAACAATATATCATGGAATACCACCTCGATAACTAATGATGTATGGTATGGAGACTAACATAACCTAATAAAATTAAATTTAATAAATGAGGCTGAAGCAGTAATCAAACTGCCCCCAACACACAAAAAGCCAGGAGCAAATCATTTCACTGGTAAACTCTTCTCGACATTAAGGAGGAGTTCATGTTAATTCCTCCTACCTATTCCAAAAATTGGAATAGATAATTTGAATATTCCAGCCATTGGAATAGATCATTTACAATACCCTGAAAACGCACTCAGACAAAGACAGTATAAAAAACAAACTATATACCATTTTACTAGAAAAAGATAAAAATCATATAATCCTTTCCTTTTTTTTTTTTTACTTGTCACAGAACCTGGTTTTATTTTTAAATTATTATTATATTTTATTATTTTCAGTTAGCCAGCTATTGGCACACGATACGTTTTGATGTAGGGTTCACTGATTCATTCGGGCCTATGAAAACCAGTGCACATCCTAACATGTGCTCTCCTCCATATCCATCACCTAGCTACCCCATTCTCCCTCCCCCCTCCCTTCTGTAACACTCAGCTTAATTCCCAGTGTCCAGAGTCTTTCATGGTCTGACTCCTTCTCTGATTTTTCCCATTCACTGTTCTCTCCCTTCACCTCTGGTCCGCTGTGGTATTTCTTAGATTCCATATATGAGTGATACCGTAGGCTAGTTGTCTTTCTCTGCTTGAGTATTTCAATTTGCATAATCCCTTCCAGATCCAGTTATGCTGATGCAAATGGTGGGTATTCATCCTTCCTGATGCCTGAGTAATATTCCACTGTATATATGCACCACATCTTCTTTATCCATTCATGTGTTGAAGGGCATCTCGGCTCTTTCCACACTTTGGCTATTGCAGACATTGCAATCCTTTCAATAGATGCAGTTTATTTTCCTCTGAATCAAACCAACTGCTAAGCATGGCTATACAGACTACCAGGGGAATTTAGAATAAACAAATTGTGACAAATAGTGCCGCCGAGTGCTCTTACTTAAGGGTTAGTTATAATGCAGAACGTCACTGTTTTTGAAACATGGTCTTTAAAAAGGTGTTTAAGTTAAAGTAAGGTAGAGTGAGCCCTAATCCATTAGGACTGCTGTTTTGTTTTGTTTTGTTTTTTTAATTTTAATTTCTTTGTTGTTATGATAATCCCCATACATTACATCATTCGATTTAGACGTAACGTTGGATGATTCATTGTTTGTGCATAACTCCCAGTGCTTTAGTAGGGTGCTCGTTAGCCTCCATGTATTTGAGTTCTTTCTGACTTTCTTCCTCTGATTGAGTTCTAGTTTCAAAGCATTGTGGTCTGAAAATAGGTAGGAAATGATCCCAATCTTTTGGTACTGGTTGAGATGCGATTTATGACCTGGGATGTGATCTATTCTGGAGAATGTTACATGGGCACTAGAGAAGAATGTGTACTCCGTTGCATTGGGATGGAATGTTCTGAATATGTCAGTGAAGCACATTTGGGCCAGAGTGCCATTTAAAGTCTTTATTTCCTTGTTGGTCATTTGCTTAGACAGTCTGTCCATTTCAGTGAGGGCGGTGTTCAAATCCCCCACTATTATTGTATTGTGGTCAATGTGTTTCTTTGCTTTTGTTATTGATTGGTTCATATAACTGCCTGCCTCCATGTTAGGGGCATAGATATTTACAATTGTTAGAGCTTCTTGTTCGATAGACCCTTTCAGGAGGAGATAGTGTCCTTTCTCATCTCTTATTACAGTCTTTGGATTAAAATCTAATTTGTCGGATATAAGGATTGCCACCGCAGCTGTCTTTTGGTGTCCTTTAGCACGGTAAATGGTTGTCCACACCCTCGCTTCCAATCTGGGGGTGTCTTTGGGTCTAAAGTGAATCTCTTTCAGACAGCATATCAATGGGTCTTGTTCTTTAATCCAATTTCACAGCCTGAGTCTTTTGATTGGGGCATTAGGCCATTTACATACAGGGTAACTATTGATAGATAGGAATATAGTGCCATTGTATTGCCTGTAAGGTGACTGTTACTGTATATTGTCTTTGTTCCTTTCTGGTTTATGTTGCTTTTAGGGTCTCTCTTTGCTTAGAGGACCCCTTTCAAGATTTCTTGTAGGGCTGGTGTCGTGTTTGCAAATTCCTTTAGTTTTTGTTTGTCCTGGAAGCTTTTTATCTCTCCTTCTATTTTCAATGACACCCTACATGAATAGAGTATTCTTGGCTGTATATATTTCTCATTTAGTGCTCTGAATATATCCTGCCATTCCTTTCTGGCTTGCCAGGTTTCTTTGGATAGGTCTGTTGCCAATATCATGTTTCTACAGTTATATTTTCCAGGTCTCTTGTCCTGAGCTGCTTTCAGTATTTTCTCCTTATCTCTGAGACTCGTAAGTCTGACTATTAGATATCGATGTGTGGCCTATTTTTATTGATTTAGAGAGGTGTTCTCTGTTCTTCTTGGATTTTGATGCCTGTTCCCTTCCCCAAATTAGGGAAGTTCTCTGCTATAATTTGCTCCAGTATACCTTCTTCGATCTCTCTCTTTCTTCTTCTTCTGGGATCCCAATTACTCTAATGTTGTTTCCTCTTATGGTATGGCCTCTCTCTCGAATTCTGCCCTTGTGATCCAGTAAGTTGTTTATCTGTCTTTTTCCCAGCTTCTTTATTTTCCATCATTTGGTCTTCTATATCGCTGATTCTCTCTTCTGCCACCTTTATCCTAGCAGTTAGCAAACCCATATTTGATTACACCTCATTAATAGCCTTTTGATTTCCACTTGGTTAAATTTTAGTTCTTTTACTACTCCAGAAACCTTTTCTCTAATAACTTCCTTGTTTTTTTCTAGCCCAGCTAGTATCTTTAAAGTGTTGATTCTGAACTCTAGATCCAACATCCTACTAATGTCCGCATTGAGTAGGTCCCGGGCAGTCGGTACTATCTCTTGTTCTTTTGGTTGAGGTGCTTTTGTCCGTCTTGTCTTCTTGTCCAGAGAAGAATAGATTAATGAGAGAATAAAATGCTAAAAGGGTATCAAAGTACGGGGAAAATATACTCTAAACACATCACAAAAGACCGGAAAGAGTAGGAAAAGAAAGGGAAAGAGAGAAAAAAGAAAGCCAGCAAACCAACACAAAACAGAAAAAAGAAAAAGATAAAGATAAAAAAAAAGAAAAACAGAACAAAAAAAATGAAAGAAAAAATCAGACTATGATCAAATATGATCAGGGAGTTCTATAGATCAGTGCCACACCCTAAATTTAGGGTGTAGGTTGGTCTGTTTGAAGAGAGTGCCTCCAAAATTTTAAAGAAAAAAATCTTATATATGTAGAAAACTAAGGGTTGATATGATGAAGGGATGGAATATGACTGTAAAGATGGAAATTATAAAAAAAAATTAAAGAAGGTATTGATAAGAAGTATTTAAAAAAGAAAGAAGAGGATTAAAAAAAAAGAAGAATAGAAAAAGCAGAGAATCTGATCAGGCAGGGGAGTAGAAAAAAATATACACTAGAGATTTGGGGTATATTTTGATCTGTTAGAAGAAACTATCTCAAAATTTTAAAGAGAAATCAACTTAGATACATATATACACCCAAAATACAGGTAACTACAAACACCAATAAAATAGAAACAATTATTAAAAATTATGATCAACACCTGTATGCCAATAAACTGAGCAATCTGGATGAAATGGAGGCATTCCTGGAAACCTGGAAACTGCCAAGCTAGAAACAGAAAGATATTGAAAACCTGACCTGGCCAATAACCAGTAATGAGATTGAAAGAGTGATCGAAAACCTCCCCAAAAACAAGAGTCCAGGGCCTGAGGGATTCCCTGGCGGGTGGTAGCAAATATTCAATGAAGAAATTATACCTATTCTCCTGAAGCTGTTTCAAAACATAGAAGCAGAAGGAAACCAACCAGACTCATTCAATGAGGCCAGCATTACCTTGATCCCCAACACCAGGCAAAAACACCTATAGAAAGGAGAATTTCAGACCTATATCCCTGGTGAATATGGATCCAAAATGCTCAACAAATGCCTACCTAATAGGATCCAACAATACATTGAAAGCATCATCCACCACGACCAAGTAAGTTTTATCCCCGTGATGCCAGCGTGTTTCAACATTGGCAAATCAACTGACCTGAGGGAACACATTAATAAGAGAAGAGAGAAGAATCATAGAGTCCTCTCAACTGATGCAGAAAAAGCATTTCAGAAAATACAGCATCTATTCCTGATTAAAACCCTTCAGAGTATACGGATAGAGGGAACACTCCTCATTCTTAAAATAGATATAGGGAAAATACACAGTGAATATGCTCGTCAATGGGGAAATGCTGAGAACCCTTCCCTTTAGATCAGGAACAGAACAACGATGCCCACTCTCAACACTATTGTTCAACACAGTAGGGGAAGTCCTAGCATCTGCAATCAGACAACAAAAAGAAATAAATTGTATTCAAATTGGCAAAGAAGAAGTCAAACGGTCTTTTCACAGATGACAGATACTTTATGTGGAACACCCAAAAGAATGCACTCTCAAATTACTAGAACTCATACAGCAATTCAGTAATGTGGCAGGATACAAAATCAATGCACAGAAATCAGTTGATTTCCTATACACTAACAATGCAACTGTAGAAACAGAAATTCAAAAAGGACTCCTTTTACAAAAGCACCAAAAAGATAACATACCTCAGAATAAACCTCAAAAAGAGGTAAAGTATACGTACTCTAGGTACTACAGAACACTGATGAAAGAAACTGAAGAAGACACCAAAAGATGCAAAAACATTCCATGCTCATGGATCGGAAAAATAAACGTTATTAAAATTTCTACGCTACCCATAGCAATCTGTACCTTCAGTGCCATCCCGAACCCAATTGCCATCCAATGACATTTTTCAAAATGCTGGAACAAAAAATCTTAAAATTTGTATGGAAACAGGAAGATCCCGAATCGCCAAGGAAATGTTGAAAAGGACATACAAATTGGGGCAACATGTTGCCTGATTTCAAGCTATATTTCAAAGCTGTGATCACCAAGGCAGCATGGGACTGGCACAAAGCAGACATCTAGACCCATGGAATAGAATGGAGAGCCCAGATATGGACCCTCGACTCTATGGTGAAATAATCTTTGACAAAGCAGTCAAAAATATGCAATGGAAAAATACATTCTCCGCAATAAATGGTGCTGGGGAAATTGGACAGCGACCTGCAGAAGAATGAAACTCGACCATTCTGTAATACCATTCCCAAAGAGAAACTCAAAGTGGATGAAAGACCTCCATGTGAGACAGGAATCCATCAAAATCCTAGAGGAGAACATAGGCAAGAATATGTTTGACATCGGCCACAGCAACTTCTTTCAAGTGTCATCTCTAAATGCAGGTGAAACAAAAGCAAAAATGAACTTTTGGGACTTCATCAAGATAAAAAGCTTCTGCACAGCCAAGGAAACAGTCAATAAAACAGAGAAGCGACCCACGGAATGGGAGAAGATATTTGCAAATGACACTACAGAGAAAGGGCTGGTATCCAAATTTATAAAGAAAATCGCAAACTAACCATCCAAACAACAAATACTCAAGTCAAAAAATGGGCAGAAGGCATGAACAGACACTTCTCTGGGAATGACATAAAAATGGTTCGCAGACATGAAAAATGTTCATCTTCACTAGCCAATAGGGAAAATCCAATCCAAACCATGCTGCCATACTACCATGCACCAGTTAGAAAGACAAAAATGGACAGGGAAAGACACAACAAATGTTGGAGAGGTTTTGGAGAAAGGGCCTTCTTACCCTGTTTGTGTGAATGCAAGTTGGTACACCCAATTTGGAAAACAGTGTGAGGTGCCTCAGAAAATTAAATATAGACTTACGCTGACCCAGCAATTTCACTCCTGGATATTTTCTCCAAAGACACAGATGTAGTGAAAACAGGGTCTATATGCACCCCAAAATTCGTAGCAGCAAAGTCCGCAATAGCCAATTGAAATAACAGTAACAAGTATAAGGAATGAAATGAAGGTAGAAGGAGAAGGAAGGCAACAATGAAGGTCGGGGGGGGGGGGATCAAAGGGACAGAAGAACCTGAGAGACTATGGACCCTGAGAAACAAAATGGACGTTTCAGAGGGGAGAGGGGTGGGGTGATTGTTTAGCTCAGTGACTGGTATTCAAGAGGGCACATACTGGGCGCCTGGGTGGCTCAGATGTTTAAGCGTCTACCTTAGGCTCAGGTCATGATCCCAGGGTCCTGGGATCGAGTCCCACATCGGGGTCCCGGTCAGCAGGGAGCCTGCTCCTCCCTCTGACCCTGTCCCTTCTCATTCTGTTTCTCACTCTCTAGCTCTCTAAAAAATAAATAAAATCTTTAAAAAAAAAAATGAGGGCACATACTGCAGGGAGCACTGGGTGTTTTACGGAAAATTGTATCATGGAATACCAACTCAATAACTAATGATGAATGGTATGGTGACTAACAAAACATAAAACAATTAAATTTAATAAATGAGGCTGAAGCAGTAATCAAACTGCCCCCAACACACAAAAAGCCAGGAGCAAATCATTTCACTGGTAAACTCTTCTAGACATTAAGGAGGAGTTCATGTTAATTCTTCTTATCTTTCCAAAATTTGGAATAGATCATTTACAATACCCTGAAAACGAACTCAGACAAGGACATTATAAGAAACAAACTATATACCATTTTACTAGAAGAAAGATAAAAATCATATAATCCTTCATTTTTTTTTCTTACTTGTTACAGAACCTGGTTTTATTTTTAAATTATTATTATATTTTATTATTTTCATTAGCCAGCAATTGGCACACCATCCTTTTTTGATGTAGGGTTCAGTGATTCATTAGGGCATATAAAAACCAGTGCGCATCCTAACATGTGCCCTTCTCCATACCCATCTCCTAGCTACCCCATCCTCCTGCCCCTCCCTTCGGTAACACTCAGCTTGATCCCCGGGGTCCAGAGTCTTTCATGGTCTGACTCCTTCTCTGATTTCTTCCCATTCACTGTACTCTCCCTGCCCCTCTGGGCCTCTGTGCTATTTCTTAGATTCCATATATGAGTGAAACCATAGGCTAGTTGTCTTTCTCTGCTTGAGTATTTCAATTTGCATAATCCTTTCCAGATCCATTCATGCTGATGCAAATGGTGGGTATTCATCCTTCCTGATGGCTGAGTAATATTCCACTGTATATAAGGACCACATCTTCTTTATCCATTCATCTGTTGAAGGGCATCTCGGCTCTTTCCACACTTTGGCTACTGCTGACATTGCAATCCTTTCAATAGATAGAGTTTATTTTCCTCGGAATGAAACCAACTGGTAAGCATGGCTATAGAGACCTCCAGGGGAATTTAGAATAAACGAATTGTGAGAAATAGTGCCGCCGAGTGCCCTTACTTAAGGGTTAGTTATAATGCAGAATG
Source organism: Mirounga leonina (assembly GCF_011800145.1). Classification (NCBI taxonomy): domain Eukaryota; kingdom Metazoa; phylum Chordata; class Mammalia; order Carnivora; family Phocidae; genus Mirounga; species Mirounga leonina. Next base: position 40,928 of record NW_023269947.1, read on the forward strand.
CCACTGTTTTGGAAACATGGTCTTTAAAAAGGTGTTTAAGTTAAAGTAAGGTAGAGTGAGCCCTAATCCATTAGGACTGGTGTTTCGTTTTGTTTTTTAATTTTAATTTCTTTGTTGTTATGATAATCCCCATACATTTCATCATTAGTTTTAGACGTAATGTTCGATGATTCATTGTTTGTGAATAACACCCAGTGCTTTAGTAGGGTGCTCTTTAGCCTCCATGTATTTGAGTTCTTTCTGACTTTCTTCCTGTGATTGAGTTCTAGTTTCAAAGCCTTGTGGTCTGAAAACAAGCACGAAATGATCCCAATCTTTTGGTAATGGTTGAGATCTGATTTATGACCTGGGATGTGATCTCTTCTGGAGAATGTTCCATGGGCACTAGAGAAGAATGTGTACTCCGTTGCTTTGGGATGGAGTGTTCTGAATATGTCTGTGAAGCCCTTTTGGGCCAGTGTGCCATTTAAAGTCTTTATTTCCTTGTTGATCTTTTGCTTAGAGAATCTGTCCATTTCAGTGAGGGGGGTGTTCAAGTCCCCCACTATTATTGTATTGTGGTCAATGTGTTTCTTTGCTTTTGTTCTTAATTGGTTCATCTAATTGGCTGCATCCATGTTAGGGGCATAGATATTTACAATTGTTAGATCTTCTTGTTGGATAGACCCTTTCAGGAGGAGACAGTGTCCTTCCTCATTTCTTATGACAGTCTTTGGTTTAAAATCTCATCTGTCGCATATAAGGATTGCCACCGCCGCTGTCTTTTGGTGTCCTTTATCACGTTACTTGTTTTTCCACCCCCTCACTTTCAATCTGGGGGTGTCTTTGGGTCTAACATGAGTCTCTTGCAGACAGCATATCAATGGGTCTTGTTCTTTAATCCAATCTGACAGCCTGTGTCTTTTGATTGGGGCATTTAGCCCATTTACATTCAGGGTAACTATTGATAGATAGGAATTTAGTGCCATTGTATTGCCTGTAAGGTAACTCTTACTGTATATTGTCTTTGCTCCTTTCTGGTTTATGTTGCTTCTAGGGTCTCTCTTTGCTTAGAGGACCCCTTTCCAGATTTCTTTTAGGACTGGTTTCCTGTTTGCAAATTCCTTTAGATTTTGTTTGTCCTGGAAGCTTTTTATCTCTCCTTCTATTTTCAGTGACAGCCTAGCTGAATATAGTCTTCTTGGCTGCATATATTTCTCATTTAGTGCTCTGAATATATCCTGCCAGTCCGTACTGGCCTGCCAGGTCTCTGTGGATAGGTCAGTTGCCCATCTAATGTTTCTACAGTTATATTTTCCAGGTCACTTGTCCTGAGCTGCTTTCAGGATTTTCTCCTTATCTCTGAGACTCGTAAGTTTTACTATTAGATGTCGGTGTGTTGGCCTATTTTTATTGATTTAGAGAGGGGTGCTCTGTACTTCCTGGATTTTGACGCCTGTTTCCTTCCCCAAATTAGAGAAGTCCTCTGCTATAATTTGCTCCAGTATACCTTCTACCATCTCTCTCCTTCTTCTTCTTCTGGGATCCCTATTTCTCTAATGTTGTTGCTTCTTATGGTATTGCCTCTCGCTCGAATTCTGTCCTTGTGATCCAGTAAGTTGTTTATCTGTCTTTTTCCCAGCTTCTTTATTTTCCATCATCTGGGTCTTCTATATCGCTGATTCTCTCTTCTGCCACATTTACCCTAGCACTTAGCACCCCCATATTTGATTACAACTCATTAATAGACTTTTTGATTTCGACTTTGTTAAATTTTAGTTCTTTTACTACTCCAGAAAGCGTTTCTCTAATAACTTCCTTGCTTTTTTCTAGCCCAGCTAGTATCTTTAAAGTGTTGATTCTGAACTCTAGATCCGACATCCTACTAATGTGTGCATTGAGTAGGTCCCGGGCAGTCGGTACTACCTCTTGTTCTTTTTGTTGAGGTGCTTTTTTCCGTCTTGGCTTTTTGTCCAGAGGAGAATTCATTAATGAGAGAACAAAATGCGAAAAGGGTAACAAAGTGCCCGGAAAATATACTCTAAACACATCACAAAAGACCGGAAAGAGTAGGAAAAGGAAGGGAAAGAGAGAAAAAAGCAAGCAAGCAAACAAACAAAAAACAGAAAAAAGAAAATGATAAAGATAAAAATAAAGAAAACAGAACAAAAAAATGAAAGAAAAAAACAGACTATGATCAAATATGATAAGGGTGCTGTATAGATCAGTGCCACACACTAGATTTGGGGTGTAGTTTGGTGTGTTAGAAGAAAGTGCCTGCCAAAAGTTTAAAGAAAAAAAAATTATATATGAACAAAAATAAGGGTTGTTGTGATTAAGGGATGGAATATGACTGTAAAGATAGAAATTATAAAAAAATATGAAAAGAATTGATAAGAAGAACTTGAAAAAAGGAAGAAGAGGATTAAAAATAAAGAGGAATCCAAAAAGCAGAGAATCTGATCAGGCAGGGGTGTAGAAAAAAACATACACTAGAGATTTAGGGTATATTTTGATCTGTTAGAAGAAACTATCTCAAAATTTTAAAGAGAAAACAACGTATATACATATAAACACCCAAAATACAGGGAACTACAAACACCAAGGAAATAGAAACAATTATTAGAAATTATTATCAACACCTGTATGCCAATAAACTGAGCAATCAGGATGAAATGGAGGCATTCCTGGAAACCTGGAAACTGCCAAGCTAGAAACAGAAAGTTATACAAACCTGAATTGGCGATTAACCAGTAACGAGATTGAAACAGACCGATATCCCAAATGAATACGGATCCAAAATCCTCAACAAATGCCTAGCGAATAGGATCCAACCATACATTGAAAGGATCATCCACCACGACCAAGTAAGATTTATCCCCCTGATGCCAGCGTGTTTCAACATTGGCAAATCAACTGACGTGAGGGAACACATTAATAAGAGAAGAGAGAAGAATCATAGGTTCCTCTCAACTGATGCATAAAACGCATTTCAGAAAATACAGCATCTCTTCCTGATTAAAACCCTTCAGAGTATAGGGATAGAGGGAACACTCCTCATTCATAAAATAGATATAGGGAAAATACACAGTGAATATGCTCATCAATGGGGAAATGCTGAGAATCGTTCCCTTTAGATCAGGAACAGAACAACGATGCCCAATCTCACCACTATTGTTCAACAAAGTAGGGGAAGTCCTAGAAACTGCAATCAGACAACAAAAAGAAATAAAGTGTATTCAAATTGGCAAAGAAGAAGTCAAAATGTCTTTTCACAGATGACAGGATACTTTATGTGGGAAACCCAAAAGAATCCACTCCCAAATTACTAGAACTCATACATCAATTCAGTAATGAGGCAGGATACAAAATCAATGCACACAAATCAGTTGATTTCCTATAAACTAACAAATGCAACTGTAGAAAGAGAAATTCAAAAATGACTCTTTTTACAAAAGCATCAAAAAACATAAGATACCTCAGAATAAACCTAAACAGGTAAAGTATACGTACTCTAGGTACTACAGAACACTGATGAAAGAAACTGAAGAAGACACAAAAAGATGTAAAAACATTGATGACTCTATGGTGAAATAATCTTTGACAAAGCAGTCAAAAATATGCAATGGAAAAACTACATTCTCCTCAATAAATGGTGCTGGTGAAATTAGACAGCGACCTGCAGAAGAATGAAACTCGACCATTCTCTAATACCATTCACAAACAGAAACTCAAAGTGGATGAAACACCTCTATGTGAGACAGGAATCCATCAAAATCCTAGAGAAGAACATAGGCAGGAACATGTTTGACATCGGCCACAGCAACTTCTTTCAAGATTCATCTCTAAATTCTGGTGACACAAAAGCAAAAATGAACTTTTGGGACTTCATCAAGAAAAAAGCTTCTGCACAGCCAAGGAAACAGTCAATAAAACAGAGAGGCAACCCACGGAATGGGAGAAGATATTTGCAAATGACACTACAGAGAAAGGGCTGGTATCCAAGATCTATAAAGAAATTCTCAAACTCAACACCCAAACAACAATTACTCAAGTCAAAAAATGGGCAGAAGACATGAACAGACACTTCTCTGAGGATGACATACAAATGGTTCACAGATATGAAAAATGTTCATCATCACTAGCCATCAGGGAAAATCAAATCAAAACCATGCTGCGATACTACCATACAGCAGTTAGACAGGCAAAAATGGACAGGGAAAGACACAAGTAATGTTGGGGAGGTTTTGGAGAAAGGGGAACCTTATACAGCGTTGGTGCGAATGCAAGTTGGTACAGCCAATTTGGAAAACAGTGTGGAGGAGCCTCAAAAAATTAAATATAGAGTTACGCTGACCCAGCAATTTCACTCCTGGACATTTTCTCCAAAGACACAGATGTAGTGAAAAGAGGGTCCATACTGTAACATTCAGCTTGATTCCCAGAGTCCAGAGTCTTTCATGGTCTGACTCCTTTTCTGATTTCATCCCATTCGCTGTTCTCTCCCTTCCTCTCTGGTCCTCTGTGCTATTTCTTATATTCCATATATGAGTGAAACCATAGGCTGGTTGTCTTTCTCTGTTTGAGTGTTTCAATTTGCATAATCCCTTCCAGATCCATTCATGCTGACCCAAATGGTGAGTATTCATCCTTCCTGATGGCTGAGTAATATTCCACTGTACATACGGACCACATCTTCTTTATCCATTCATCTGTTGAAGGGCATCTCGTCTCTTTCCACAGTTTGGCTACTGCGAACATTGCAATCCTTTCAATAGATGCAGTTTCGTTTCCTCGGGATGAAACCAACTGGTAAGCATGGCTATACAGACTACCAGGGGAATTTAGAATAAACGAATTGTGAGAAATAGTGCCGCCGAGTGCTCTTACTTAAGGGTTAGTTATAATGCAGAATGTCACTGTTTTGGAAACATGGTCTTTAAAAAGGTGTTTACGTTAAAGTAAGGTAGAGTGAGCCTTAATCCATTAGGACTGGTGTTTTGTCTTGTTTTGTTTTTTAATTTTAATTTCTTTGTTGTTATGATAATCCCCATTCATTACATCATTAGTTTTAGACATAATGTTCGATGATTCATTGTTTGTGCATAACATGCAGTGCTTGGTAGGGTGCTCTTTAGCCTCCATGTATCTGTGTTCTTTCTTCGTGCATTTGAGTTCTAGTTTTAAAGCATTGTGGTCTGAAAACAGGCAGGAAATGATCCCAATCTTTTGGTACTTGTTGAGATCTGATTTATGACATCGGATGTGATATCTTCTGGAGAATGTTCCATGGGCACTAGAGAAGAATGTGTATTCCGCTGCTTTGGGATGGATGTTCTGAATATGTCTGTGAAGCCCATTTGGGCCAGTGTGCCATTTAAAGTCTTTAGGTCCTTGTTGATCTTTGGCTTAGAGAATCTGTCCATTTCACTGAGGGTGGTGTTCAAGTTTCCCAGTATTATTGTATTGTGGTCAATGTGTTTCTTTGCTTTTGTTATTAATTGGTTCATATAATTGGCTGCCTCCATGTTAGGGGAATAGATATTTACAATTGTTAGATCTTCTTGTTGGATAGACCCTTTCAGGAGGAGATAGTGTCCTTCCTCATCTCTTATGACAGTCTTTGGTTTAAAATCTCATTTGTCGAATATAAGGATTGCCACCGCAGCTGTCTTTTGGTGTCATTTAGCACGGTAAATGGTTTTCCACCCCCTCACTTTCAATCTGGGGGTGTCTTTGAGTCTAAGCTGAGTCTCTTGCAGACAGCATATCAATGGGTCTTGTTCTTTAATCCAATCTGACAGCCTGTGTCTTTTGATTGGGGCATTTAGCCCATTTACATTCAGGGTAACTATTGATAAATAGGAATTTAGTGCCATTGTATTGCCGGTAAGGTGACTGTTACTGTATATTGTCTTTGTTCCTTTCTGGTTTATGTTGCTTCTAGGGTCTCTCTTTGCTTAGAGGACCCCTTTCCAGATTTCTTGTAGGTCTGGTTTCGTGTTTGCAAATCCCTTGAGTTTTTGTTTGTCCTGGAAGCTTTTTATCTCTCCTTCTATTTTCAGTGACAGACTGGCTGAATATAGTCTTCTTGGCTGCATATATTTCTCACTTAGTGCTCTGAATATATCCTACCAGTCCGCTGTGGCCTGCCAGGTCTCTGTGGATAGGTCTGTTGCCAATCTAATGTTTCTACAGTTATATTTTCCAGGTCTCTGGTCCTGAGCTGCTTTCAGGATTTTCTCCTTATCTCTGAGACTCATAAGTTTTACTATTAGATGTCGGGGTGTTGGCCTATATTTATTGATATAGAGAGGGGTTCTCTGTACTTCCTGGATTTTGATGCCTGTTTCCTTCCCCAAATTAGGGAAGTTCTCTGCTATAATTTGCTCCAGTATACCTTCCTCCATCTCTCTCTTTCTTCTTCTTCTGGGATCCCAATTACTCTAATGTTGTTTCTTCTTATGGTATTGTCTCTCGGTCGAATTCGGCCCTTGTGATCCAGTCATTTGTTTATCTCTCTTTTTCCCAGCTTCTTTATTTTCCATCATGTGGTCTTCTATATCGCTGATTCTCTCTTCTGCCACATTTCGCCAGCAGTTAGCACCCCTATATTTGATTACACCTCATTAATAGCCTTTTTGATTTCGACTTGGTTAAATTTTAGTTCTTTTACTACTCCAGAAACCGTTTCTCTAATAACTTCCTTGTTTTTTTTCTAGCCCAGCTAGTATCTTTAAGGTGATGATTCTGATCTCTAGATCTGACATCCTACCAATGTCCGCATTGAGTAGGTCATGGGCAGTCGGTACTACCTCTTGTTCTTTTTCTTGAGGTGCTTTTTACCGTCCTGTCTTTTTGTCCAGAGGAGAATAGATTAATGAGAGAACAAAATGCTAAAAGGGTAACAAAGTGCCCGGAAAATATACTCTAAACACATCACAAAAGACCGGAAAGAGTAGGAAAAGAAAGGGAAAAAGAGAAAAAAGCAAGCAAGCAAACAAACAAAAAAGAGACAAAAGAAGAAGATAAAGATAAAAATAAAGAAAAACAGAACAAAAAAATGCTAGAAAAAAACAGACTATGATCAAATATGATCAGGGTGCTGTATAGATCAGTGCCACACACTAGATTTGGGGTGTCGTTTCGTCTGTTAGAAGAAAGTGCCTCCCAAAATTTTAAAGAAAAAAAACTTATATGTACAAAAATAAGGGTTGATATGATGAAGGGATGGAATAGGACTGTAAAGATAGAAATTGTAAAACAAAAAATTATAAAAGGAATTGATAAGAAGTATTTGAAAAAAGAAAGAAGAGGATTAAAAAAAAAAAAAAAGGAAGAATCCAAAAGGCAGAGAATCTGATCAGTCAAGGGAGTAGAAAAAAACATACACAAGAGATTTAGGGTATATTTTGATCTGTTAGAAGAAACTATCTCAAAATTTTAAAGAGAAAACAACTTATATACTTATATACACCCAAAATACGGGGAACTACAAACAACAAGGAAATAGAAACAATTACTAAAAATTATTATCAACACCTGTATGCCAATAAACTGAGCAATCTGGATGATATGGAGGCATTCCGGGAAACCTGGAAACTGCCAAGCTAGAAACAGAAAGATATTGAAAACCTGAATTGGCCAATAACCAGTAACGAGATTGAAAAGTGATCGAAAACCTCCCAAAAAACAAGAGTTTATGGCCTGATGGATTCCTTGGCGGATTGTAGCAAACATTCAACGAAGACATTATCCCTATTCTCCTGAAGCTGTTTCAAAACATAGAAGCGGAAGGAAACCATCCAGACTCATTCAATGAGGACAGCATTACGTTCATCTCCAACACCAGGCAAAAACACCTATAGAAAGGAGAACTTCAGACCGATATCCCTGATGAATATGGATCCAAAATCCTCAACAAATGCCTAGTGAATAGGATCCAACAATACACTGAAAGGATCATCCACCACGACCAAGTAAGATTTATCCCCGTGATGCCAGCGTGTTTCAACATTGGCAAATCAACTGACGTGATGGAACACATTAATAAGAGAAGAGAGAAGAATCATAGGGTCCTCTCAACTGATGCAGAAAAAGCATTTCAGAAAATACAGCATCTCTTCCTGATTAAAACCCTTCAGAGTATAGGGATAGAGGGAACACTCCTCATTCATAAAATAGATATAGGGAAAATACACAGTGAATATGCTCGTCAATGGGGAAATGCTGAGAACCCTTCCCTTTAGATCAGGAACAGAACAACGATGCCCACTCTCACCACTATTGTTCAACAAAGTAGGGGAAGTCCTAGCAACTGCAATCAGACAACAAAAGAAATAAAGTGTATTCACATTGGCAAAGAAGAAGTCAAACTGTCTTTTTACAGATGACAGGATACTTTATGTGGAACACCCAAAAGAATCCACTCCCAAACTACTAGAACTCATAGAGCAATTCAGTAATGAGGCAGGATACAAAATCAATGCACACAAATCAGTTTATTTCCTATACACTAACAAATGCAACTGTAGAAAGAGAAATTCAAAAATGACTCTTTTTACAAAAGCATCAAAAAACATAAGATACCTCAGAATACACCTAAACAAAGAGGTAAAGTGTACGTACTCTAGGTACTACAGAACACTGATGAAAGAAACTGAAGAAGACACAAAAAGATGCAAAAACATTCCATGCTCATGGATCGGAAAAATAAACATTATTAAATTTTCCATGCTACCCAGAGCAATCTGTACCTTCAGTGCCATCCCGAAGCAAATTGCCATCCAATGACATTTTTCAAAGTGTAGGAACAAAACAATCTTAAAATTTTTATGGAAACAGGAAAGATCCCGAATCGCCAAGGAAATGTTGAAAAAGAAATACAAGTTGGGGCAACATGTTGCCTGATTTCAAGCTATATTACAAAGCTGTGATCACCAAGACAGCATGGAACTGGCACAAAGGCAGACATCTAGACCAATGGAACAGAATGGAGAGCCCAGATATGGACCCACGACTCTATGTTGAAATAATCTTTGACAAAGCTGTCAAAAATATGCAATGGAAAAAATACATTCTCCTCAATAAATGGTGTTGGGGAAATTAGACAGCGACCTGCATAAGAATGAAACTCGACTATTCTCTAATACCATTCACAAAGAGAAACTGAAAGTGGATGAAAGACCTCCATGTGAGACAGGAAGCCATCAAAATCCTAGAGGAGAACATAGGCAGGAACATGTTTGACATCGGCCACAGCAACTTCTTTCAAGATTCATCTCTAAATGCAGGTGAAACAAAAGCAAAAATGAACTTTGGGACTTCATTAAGAAAAAAAGCTTCTGCACAGCCAAGGAAACAGTCAATAAAACAGAGAGGCGACCCACGGAATGGGAGAAGATATTTGCAAATGACACTACAGAGAAAAGGCTGGCATCTAAGATCTATAAAGAAATTCTCAAACTCAACACCCAAACAACAAATACTCAAGTCAAAATATGGGCAGAAGACATGAACAAACACTTCTCTGAGGATGACATACAAATGGTTCACAGACATGAAAAATGTTCATCATCACTAGCCATCAGGGAAAATCAAATCCAAACCATGCTGCGATACTCCCATACACCACTTAGAAAGGCAAAAATGGACAGGGAAAGACACAACAAATGTTGGAGAGGTTTTGGAGAAAGGGGAACCTTCTTACACTGTTGGTGCGAATGCAAGTTGGTACAGCCAATTTGGAAAACCTTGTGGAGGTGCCTCAAAAAATAAAATATAGAGTTACGCTGACCAAGCAATTTCACTCCTGTATATTTTCTCCAAAGAGACAGATGTAGTGAAAAGAGGTTCCATATGCACCCCAAAATTCATAGCAGCAAAGACCGCAATAGCCAATTGAAATAACAGTAACAAGTATAAGAATGGCATGGAGGTATAAGGAGAAGGAAGCAAAAATGAAGGTCGATGGGGTGGGAATCGGAGGGAGAGATGAACCTGAGAGACTATGGACCCTGAGAAACAAAATGGAGGTTTCAGAGGGGAGAGGGCTGGAGTGACGGTTTAGCTCAGTGACCTGTATTCAAGAGGGCACATACTGCGCTCCTGGTTGGCTCAGATGGTTAAGCGTCTACCTTCTGCTCACGTCATGATCCCAGGGTCCTGGGATCGAGGCCCACATCCGGCTCCCGGCTCAGCAGTGAGCCTGCTTTCCCTCTGACCCTGTCCCCTCTCATCCTGTCTCTCTCTCTCTCGCTCTCTAAAAAATAAATAAAATCTTTAAAACAAAACAAAACAAACAAAAAAAAAAAACAAAAAAAGGTGGGCACATACTGCAGGGAGCACTGGGTGTTTTACGAAACAATGTATCATGGAATACCACCTCAATAACTAATGATGTATGGTATGGTGACTAACATAACATAATAAAATTAAATTTATAAATGAGGGTGAAGCAGTAACCAAACTGCCACAACACACAAAAAGCCAGGACCAAATCATTTCACTGGGAAACTCTTCTAGACATTAAGGAGGAGTTCATGTTCATGCTTCTTATCTATTCCACAGATTGGAATAGATAAATTGAATATTGCAGCGTTTGGAAGAGATCATTTACAATACCCTGAAAACGAACTCAGACAAGGACATTATAAGAAACAAACTATATACCATTTTACTAGAAGAAAGATAAAAATCATAGAATCCTTTCCTTTTTTTTTTTTTTTACTTGTTACAGAACCTGGTTTTATTTTTCAATTATTATTATATTTTATTATTTTCTGTTAGCCAGCATACAGCACACCATACGTTTTTGATGAAGGGTTCAGTGATTCATTAGGGCATATAAAAAACAGTGTGCATCCTAACATGTGCCCACCTCAATACCCATCACCTAGCTCCCCCATCCTCCCTCCCCCCTCCCTTCTGTAACACTCAGTTTGATTCCCAGAGTCCAGAGTCTTTCATGGTCTGACTCCTTCTCTGATTTCTTCCCATCCACTGTACTCTCCCTTGCCCTCTGGTCCTCTGTGCTATTTCTTACATTCCATATATGAGTGAACCCATAGGCTAGTTGTCTTTCTCTGCTTGAGTGTTTCAATTTGCATAGTCTCTTCCAGATCCATTCATGCTGATGCAAATGGTGGGTATTCATCCTTCCTGATGGCTGGGTAATATTCCACTGTATATATGGACCACATCTTCTTTATCCATTCATCTGTTGAAGGGCATCTCGCCTCTTTCCACAATTTGGCTACTGCGGACTTTGCAATCCTTTCAATAGATGCAGTTTATTTTCCTCTGAATGAAACCAACTGGTAAGCATGGCTATACAGACTACCAGGGAATTTAGAATAAACGAATTTTGAGGAATAGTGCCGCCGAGTGCTCTTACTTAAGGGTTAGTTATAATGCAGAACGTCACTCTTTTGGAAACATGGTCTTTAAAAAGGGGTTTAAGTTAAAGTAAGGTAGAGTGAGCCCTAATCCATTAGGACTGCTGTTTTGTTTTGTTTTGTTTTTTAATTTTAATTTCTTTGTTGTTATGATAATCCCCATACTTTACATCATTCGATTTAGACGTAACTTTACATGATTCATTGTTTGTGCATAACACCCAGTGCTTTAGTAGGGTGCTCTTTAGCCTCCATGTATTTGAGTTCTCTCTGACTTTCTTCCAGTAATTGAGTTCTAGTTTCAAAGCATTGTGGTCTGAAAATAGGCAGGAAGTGATCCCAATCTTTTGGTACTGGTTGAGATCTGATTTATGACCTGGGATGTGATCTCTTCTGGAGAATATTCCATGGGCACTAGAGAAGAATGTGTATTCCGTTGCTTTGGGATGGAATGTTCTGAACATGTCTGCGAAGCCCATTTGGGCCAGTGTGCCATATAAATCTTTATTTCCTTGTTGATCTTTTGCTTAGACAATCTGTCCATTTCAGTGTGGGGTGTGTTCAAGTCCCCCACTATTATTGTATTGTGGTCAATGTGTTTCTTTGCTTTTGTTATTAATTGGTTCATATAATTGGCTGCCTCCTTGTTAAGGGCATGGAAATTTACAATTGTTAGATCTTCTTGTTGGATAGACCCTTTCAGGAGGACATAGTGTCCTTCCTCATCTTTTATGACAGTCTTTGGTTTAAAATCTCATTTGTCGTATATAAGGATTGCCACCGCAGCTGTCTTTTGGTGTCCTTTAGCACGGTAAATGGTTTTCCACCCCCTCACTTTCAATCTGGGGGTGTCTTTGGGTCTAAGCTGAGTCTCTTGCAGACAGCATATCAATGGGTCTCGTTCTTTAATCCAAACTGACAGCCTGTGTCTTTTGATTGGGGCATTTAGCCCATTTACATTCAGGGTAACTATTGATAGATAGGAATTTAGTGCCATTGTATTGCCTGTAAGGTAACTCTTACTGTATATTGTCTTTGCACCTTTCTGGTTTATGTTGCTTCTAGGGTCTCTCTGTGCTTAGAGGACCCCTTTCCAGATTTCTTATAGGGCTGGTTTCGTGTTTGCAAATCCCTTTAGTTTTTGTTTGTCCTGGAAGCTTTTTATCTCTCCTTTCATTTTCAGTGACAGCCTATCTGAATATAGTATTCTTGGCTGCATATGTTTCTCACTTAGTGGTCTGAATATATCCTGCCAGTCCTTTCTGGCCTTCCAGGACTCTGTGGATAGGTCTGTTGCCAATCTAATGTTTCTACAGTTATATTTACCCGGTCTCTTGTCCTGAGCTGCTTTCAGGATTTTCTCCTTATCTATGAGACTCGTTAGTTTTACTATTAGATGTCGGGATGTTGGCCTATTTTTTTGATTTAGAGAGGGGTTCTCTGTACTTCCTGGATTTTGATGCCTGTTTCCTTCCCCAAATTAGGTAAGTTCTCTGCTATAATTTGCTTCAGTATACCTTCTTCCAGATCTCTCTTTCTTGTTCTTCTGGGATCCCAATTACTCTAATGTTGTTTCCTCTTATGGTATTGCCTCTCGCTCGAATTCGGCCCTCGTGATCCAGTAAGTTGTTTATCTGTCTTTTTCACAGCTTCTTTTTTTCCATCATTTTGTCTTCTATATCGCTGATTCTCTCTTCTGTCACATTTAGCCTAGCAGTTAGCACCCCCATATTTGAGTACACCTCATTAATAGCCTTTTTGATTTCGACTTGGTTAAATTTTAGTTCTTTTACTACTCCAGAAACCGTTTCTCTAATAACTTCCTTGTTTTTTTCTACCCAGCAAGTATCTTTAAAGTGATGATTCTGAACTCTAGATCTGACATCCTACTAATGTCCGCATTGAGTAGGTCCCGGGCAGTCGGTACTACCTCTTGTTCTTTTTGTTGAGTTGCTTTTTTCCGTCTTGTCTTTTTGTCCAGAGGAGAATAGATTAATGAGAGAACAAAATGCTAAAAGGCTACCAAAGTGCCCGGAAAATATACTCTAAACACATCACAGAAGACCGGAAAGAGTAGGAAAAGAAAGGGAAAGAGAGAAAAAAGCAAGCCAGCAAATAAACAAAAAAAAAAACAGAAAAAAGAAAAAGATAAAGATAAAAATAAAGATAAGCAGAACAAAAATTGACAGAAAAAAAGAGACTATGATCAAATATGATCAGGGTGCTGTATACATCAGTGACACACACTAGATTTGGGGTGTAGTTTGGTGTGTTAGAAGAAAGTGCCTCCCAAAATTTTAAGGAAAAAAAAATCTTATATATGTACAAAAATAAGGGTTGATATGATGAAGGGATGGAATATGACTGTAAAGATAGTAATTATTAAAAAAAATTACAAAAGGAATGGATAAGAAGAATTTGAAAAAAGAAAGAAGAGGATTAAAAAAAAGAAGAATCCAAAAAGCAGAGAATCTGATCAGGCAGGGGAATAGAAAAAACATACACTAGAGATTTAGGGTATATTTTGATCTGTTAGAAGAGACAATCTCAAAACTTTAAGGAGAAAACCACTTATATACATATATACACCCAAAATACCGGTAACTACAAACACCAAGGAAATAGAAACAATTATTACAAATTATTATCAACACCTGTATGCCAATAAACTGAGCAATCTGGATGAAATGGAGGCATTCCTGGAAACCTGGAAACTGCCAACCTAGAAACAGAAAGATATTGAAAACCTGAATTGGCCAATAACCAGTAACGAGATTGAAACAGTGATCGAAAACCTCCCCCAAAAAAAGAGTCCAGGGCCTGATGGATTCCCTGGCGGATTGTAGCAAACATTCAACGAAGAAATTATACCTATTCTCCTGAAGCTGTTTCAAAACATAGAAGCAGAAGGAAACCATCTAGACTCATTCAATGAGGCCAGCATTACCTTGATCCCCAACACCAGGCAAAAACACCTATAGAAAGGAGAATTTCAGACTGATATCCCTGATGAATATGGATCCAAAATCCTCAACAAATGCCTAGCGAATACGATCCAACAACACATTGAAAGGATCATCCACCACGACCAAGTAAGATTTATCCCCGTGATGCCAGCGTGTTTCAACATTGGCAAATCAACTCACGTGATGGAACACATTAATAAGAGAAGAGAGAAGAATCATAGGGTCCTCTCAACTGATGCAGAAAAAGCATTTCAGAAAATACAGCATCTCTTCCTGATTAAAACACTTCAGAGTATAGGGATAGAGGGAACACTTCTCATTTATAAAATAGATCTAGGGAAAATACACAGTGAATATGCTCGTCAATGGGGAAATGCTGAGAACCCTTCCCTTTAGATCAGGAACAGAACAACGATGCCCACTCTCACCAAAATTGTTCAACAAAGTAGGGGAAGTCCTAGCAACTGCAATCAGACAACAAAAGAAATAAAGTGTATTAAAATTGGCAAAGAAGAAGTCAAACTGTCTTTTCACAGATGACAGGATACTTTATGTGGAAAACCCAAAAGAATCCACTCCCAAAGTTCTAGAACTCATAGAGCAATTCAGTAATGTGGCAGGATACAAAATCAATGCACAGAAATCAGTTGATTTCCTATACACTAACAATGCAACTGTAGAAATAGAAATTCAAAAATGACTCCTTTTACCAAAGCATCGAAAATCATAAGATACCTCATAATAAACCTAAACAAAGAGGTAAAGTATACGTACTCTACGTACTACAGAACACTGATGAAAGAAACTGAAGATGACACAAAAAGATGCAAAATCATTCCATGCTCATGGATCGGAAAAATAAACATTATTAAAATTTCAATTCTACCCAGAGCAAACTGTACCTTCAGTGCCATCCCGAACCAAATTGCCATCCAATGACATTTTTCAAAGTGTTGGAACAAAACAATCTTAAAATTTGTATGGAAACAGGAAAGATACCGAATCGCCAAGGAAATGTTGAAAAAGAAATACAAATTGGGGCCACATGTTACCTGATTTCAAGCTATATTACAAAGCTGTGATCACCAAGACAGCATGGGACTGGCACTAAAGCAGACATCTAGACCAATGGAACAGAATGGAGAGCCCAGATATGGACCCTCGACTCTATGGTGAAAGAATCTTTGACAAAGCTGTCAAAAATATGCAATGGAAAAAATACATTCTCCGCAATAAATGGTGGTGGGGAAATTAGACAGCGACCTGCATAAGAATGAAACTCGACCATTCTCTAATACCATTCACAAAGAGTAACTCAAAGTGGATGAAAGACCTCCATGTGAGACAGGAAGCCATCAAAATCCTAGAGGAAAACATAGGCAGGAACATGTTTGACATCGGCCACAGCAACCATTTTACTAGAAGAAAGATAAAAATCATAGAATCCTTTCCTTTTTTTTCTTACTTGTTACAGAACCTCGTTTTATGTTTAAATTATTATGATCTTTTATTATTTTCACTTTGGCAGCATATAGCACACCATACGTTTTTGATGTAGGGTTCAGTGATTCATTAGGGCATATAAAAACCAGTGCACATCCTAACATGTGCCGTCCTCCATACCCATCACCTAGCTACCCCATCCTCTCTCCCCCCTCCCTTCTGTAACACTCAGCTTGATTCCCAGAGTAAAGAGTCTTTCATGGTCTGACTCTTTCTCTGATTTCTTCCCATTCACTGTTCTCTCCCTTCTCCTCTGGTCTTCTGTGCTATTTCTTTATTCCATATATGAGTGAAACCATAGGCTAGTTGTCTTTCTCTGCTTGAGTGTTTCAATTTGCATAATATCTTCCAGAGCCATTCATGCTGATGCAAATGGTGGGTATTCATCCTTCCTGATGGCTGAGTAATATTCCACTGTATATATGCACCACATTTTCTTTATCCATTCATCTGTTGAAGGGCCTCTTGGCACTTTCCACACTTTGGCTACTGCGGACTTTGCAATCCTTTCAATAGATGCAGTTTATTTTCCTCTGAATGAAACCAACTGGTAAGCATGGCTATACAGACTACCAGGGGAATTTAGAATAAACGAATTGTGAGAAATAGTGCCACCGAGTGCTCTTACTTAAGGTTTAGTTATAATGCAGAACGTCACTGTTTTGGAAACATGGTCTTTAAAAAGGTGTTTAAGTTAAAGTAAGGTAGAGTGAGCCCTAATCCATTAGGACTGGTGTTTTGTTTGTTTTGTTTTTTAATATTAATTTCTTTGTTGTTATGATAATCCCCATACATTACATCATTAGTTTTAGACGTAATGTTCGATGATTCATTGTTTGTGCATAACACCCAGTGCTTTAGTAGGGTGTTCTTTAGCCTCCATGTATTTGAGTTCTTTCTGACTTTCTTCCTGTGATTGAGTTCTAGTTTCAAAGCATTGTGGTCTGAAAACAGGCAGGAAATGATCCCAATCTTTTGGTACTGGTTGAGTTCTGATTTATGATCTGGGATGTGACCTCTTCTGGAGAATGTTCCATGGGCACTAGAGAAGAATATGTATTCCGTTGCTTTGGGATGGAGTGTTCTGAATATGTGTGTGAAGCCCATTTGGGCCAGTGTGCCATTTATAGTCTTTATTTCCTTGTTGATCTTTTGCTTAGACAATTTGTCCATTTCAGTGAGGGGGTGTTCATGTAACCCACCATTATTGTATTGTGGTCAATGTGTTCCTTTGCTTATGTTTTTAGTTGTTTTATATAATTGGCTGCCTCCATGTTAGGGGCATAGAAATTTACAATTGTTAGAACTTCTTGTTGGATAGACCCTTTCTGGAGGAGATAGTGGCCTTCCTCATCTCTTATGACAGTCTTTGGTTTAAAATCTAATTTGTCGGATATAAGGATTGCCGCCACAGCTGTCTTTTGGTGTCCTTTAGCACGGTAAATGGTTTTCCAGCCCTCACTTTCAATCTGGGGGTGTCTTTGGGTCTAAACTGAGTCTCCTGCAGACAGCATATCAATGGGTCTTGTTCTTTAATCCAAACTGACAGCCTGTGTCTTTTGATTGGGGCATTTAGCACATTTACATTCAGGGTAACTGTTGATAGATAGGAATTTAGTGTCATTGTATTGCCTGTAAGGTGAATGTTACTGTATATTGTCTTTGTTCCTTTCTGGTTTATGTTGATTTTAGAGTTCCTCTTTGCTTAGAGGACCCCTTTCAAGATTTCTTGTAGGGCTGGTTTTGTGTTTGCAAATTCTTTTAGTTTTTGTTTGTCCTGGAAGCTTTTTATCTCTCCTTCTATTTTCAGTCACAGCCTAGCTGAATATCGTCTTTTTGGCTGCATATATTTCTCATTTAGTGCTCTGAATATATCCTGCCAGGCCTTTCTGGCCTGCCAGGTCTCTGTGGATAGGTCTGTTGCCAACCTAATGTTTCTACAATTATATTTTCCAGGTCTCTTTTCCTGAGCTGATTTCAGGATTTTCTCCTTATCTATGAGACTCGTAAGTTTGACTATTAGATGTCGGGGTGTTGGCCTATTTTTTTGATTTAGAGAGGGGTTCTCTGTACTTCCTGGATTTTGATGCCTGTTTCCTTCCCCAAATTAGGGAAGTTCTCTGCTATAATTTGCTCCAGTATACCTTCTTCCATCTTTCTCTTTCTTCTTCTTCTGGGATCCCAATTACTCTAATGTTGTTTCTTCTTATGCTATTGCCTCTCGCTCGAATTCTGACCTTGTGATCCAGTAAATTGTTTATCTGTCTTTTTCCCAGATTCTTTATTTTCCATCATGTGGTCTTCTATATCGCTGATTCTCTCTTCTGCCACATTTAGCCAGCCGTTAGCTCCCCCATATTTGATTACACCTCATTAATAGCCTTTTTGATTTCAGCTTGGTTAAATTTTAGTTCTTTTACTACTCCAGAAAGTGTTTCTCTAATAACATTCTTGTTTTTTTCTAGCCCAGCTAGTATCTTTAAAGTGATGATTCTGAACTCTAGATATGCCATCCTACTAATGTCCGCATTGAGTAGGTCCCGGGCAGTCGGTTCTACCTCTTGTTCTTTTTGTTGAGGTGCTTTTATCCGTCTTGTCTTTTTGTCCAGAGGAGAATAGATTAATGAGAGAACAAAATGCTAAAATGGTAACAAAGTGCCCAGAAAATATACTCTGAACACATCAGAAAAGAACGGAAGCAGTGGCAAAAGATAGGAAATGAAGAAAAAAGAAAAAGAAAAGAGAAAATGATAAAGACAAAAACAGAACAAAAAAGACAAAAAAACAGAATATGATCAAAAGTGATCAGGGTGGTATATAGATAAGTGCAACAAGCTAGATTTTGGGTGTATTTTGCTCTGTTAGACAAAA